>NW_027511601.1:300000-465000 GCF_048772815.1 Callospermophilus lateralis | reverse complement strand
GGGCCATCGGTATTGGTTGTGTAATTGGTAATATGGCCAATGCTGTGTATTGAATTTGATGAGGAGTTTGGGTTCCACCAGGCACCCCTGTATGCTCACATTCCCATGACTTACAGAAGAAGTCGGCATTTCCCCCACACAGCCATGTCTGTTTGTGGCTTTGATAGTCCGCTGGGCAAACATAGTAATCTAGGCTAGCCAACCTGCATCTGGCTCTCGTGTCCCTACATCCATAATGTTTGTTTCTGTTACCTATGATACGGAAAGGATTTATTGTAATTTTAGTTGGATCCCCTTCATCAGGGATATCCCAATAGGAAAGACCTATAGCCAGCTGACAAATGTCTGGGTGGAGAGATGGCCACCATGTCCCTAAAGGGACTGTATGCAAGATAGACCATACTTCTTGTACAGTAGGATTTGTGATCAGCCATTACTGCTGAACAGGCTGATGAGGGTTAGGACTACTCTTGGCCAAGGGGAGAGTCTGTAGCCTTATCCACATGGCGAATACGCAATTTGAAAGTGTTACAAGTCTTTTCCAGTTTCCAGTCAGATTTTGGACAGGGCGCAGGCCAGAGATGAGAGACATGGATCCATGAAGTGATTCCGTCTACATTTACCACTGTAGGTGTTATATGTAGCACCTTATATGGTCCTTTCCAGTGGGGTTCCAGGGATGACACCTGATGTCGTCTAATGTAGACGAAGTCTCCTACTTGGTATCGATATGGAGTCCCCTCGTCCCCAGGTTGGTCGGCAGTGGCCAGATGTTTCCACAGATATTGCTGATTTCTTTCAAGAGCTTTAAGTCTGTCAAGCAAGGGGGTGTGGAAGGGATCGTTAGGTCTTAGAGTTTGGGTTAGGTCCCTTACTGGAGGAGGGACCATAGAGAATTTCATAGGGGGTGAGGTTACACAAGGAAACAGAGGAGTATGAGTATTTCTTGCATGAAACAGTGCATAAAGCAGGAGAATAGATCGATCTTTTATGCCGATCTCTAAGCTTGATTTTGTTAAGTCTCTTTAATGGTTCTATTATTTTTTTTTTTTACCTGTACTGAGCTCTGGGGTCTATAAGCACAATGTAATTTCCAATTAATCCCCAGGGTCCTGGCTAATCCCTGACTTACCAGGGCAATTAACGCCAGTCCATTATCAGACCCTATTGCCTTAGCCAGTCCGTATCTTAGAAAAATATCTTTCAGGATCTTCTTGACCACCATTTGTGCCATTTATTTTGTTGTTGTTGTTGTTTTTTTTTGTGTGTGTGTGGGGGGGGGGGAAGGCTTCAATTAATTCATCCCGAAAATGTATCTACAAAGACTAGGAGATATTTAAGTCCATAACTTCCTGGCTTAATTTTAGTAATGTCCACTTCCAAGAATTGTCCTGGTCTGGTTTCTTGTAGGTGCTTTCCTGCAGGAAAGTTGGAAGGGTAAGCATTAACCAATTGACAGACCCGGCAGGCTTTTGTTACCCGTTCAGTTATTTCTTTCGCTCTGAGTCGGTTAGTGGAAAACTCTGTTCTTGATCCTTCAGGAATGCCTGCAGTTTCTTTGAACCAAGGTGAGTGAGTTGATGTACATGTTTAACTTAGTTTAGGGCTTTCTGAAAATGCAAGCTGGGCTCAGTGAAGTTGAGGGTTTCAGTATCAGTGTCCTTAGATGTTATCAAAAGCTTGCTGTGCTCAGGGGTCCATTAGAATTGGGCATCTCTCTTTAACAGCGGGTATAAAGGAGCAGCTAAGGACGCAAACCCAGGTATCCATAAGCTGCATAAGCCAGCAGTCCCAAGAAACTCTCTGAGTTGTCTGCTGTTAGATGGGGGTGGTATCTGCTCAATGGATTGTTTTCTGGTCTCAGTGAGCCATCGCTTACTGCCCCTAAGGGAATAGTCCAGGAAGATTACTTCTTGCTGGCAAATTTGGGCTTTTTTGGCAGAAGCACTATACCAGAGTTGAGCAAGCTCGTATAATAATAATTGGGTTCCAGACTCACAGTTTTTCTTGGTGTTGGCTGCCAGTTGCAGGTCATCGACATATTGAAGCAGGGTGACGTCAGGGTGCATAGTTCTGAAGTTGTTGGGGTCTCGGTGGAGGGCTTCATCAAAGAGAGTGGGGGAGTTTTTGAACCCCTGTGGGAGTCTAGTCCATGTTAGTTGACCAGACGTCCCGGTTTCTGGGTCTACCCACTCGAAATCAAATAGCAACTGACTATCTTTATGCAGAGGCAAGCAAAAGAAAGCATCTTTTAAGTCCAGAACAGTATACCATTTCCGCTCATGGTTCAGAGTGCTAAGCAGATTGTACAGATTATGTACTGTGGGGTGAATGTCCTGCACTCTGTTGTAGATCTCTATTTGGTCTTGAACGGTGCGATAGTCCCCGGTTCCTGGATTTTTATACTGGTAACAGGGCAGTGTTCCAGTTCAAATGAAAGGGCCTTAGGACCCTTAAGGCCAGATATTTCTGAATATGGGGCCTTATCCCATCTTTAGCTTTTTTGCTCAGAGGATATTTTTTGACATTGATGGGGGGGCTGAAGTTTTTAACTCCACTGTTATTGGAGGATGTTACACGGCTACGTGTAACCCAGCAGTTTTTTTCCTAGGCATCTGCGTAATCTGTTATCCATTTCCGGGGTAGCTTGCCTGTTTGATCAGTCTTGGGGGGTTTGACAAGTTGATGTTCATCTTCTACTGACATAGTAAAAGCCGTGACTATAGGAGTTTTTACTGAAAAATTTAGAAATTTCACTTGGGGGCCTTCAGGGTTAAAAGTTATTCTGGCCTGGAGCTTTTTGAGCAGATGTGTGCCCATCAATGGGGTCGGGCATTCTGGGATTACTAGGAACGAGTGATGGATTTTTTCTTTCCCCAGGTCCATGGTCCTCTTAGTTGTCTAAGCCCCATATTTACTGCCATTAGCCCCTTGAACTAGAGTTCTTTTTGTTTGATAGATGGCCCAATGGGGCCTTAAGGGCTGAGTATACTTACCCTGTATCCACTTCAAAGTTTAACCCCCCCGGTGAGTACTTTGTGTTCTTTTGGCTGGGCCAGCTACCTCCAAGGAAGGAGGGGCTGTGTGTGCCGTGGGGTAGTCACCTGGAGGGCGCTGGGCTGGCCTATATTCCTCCAATGGTGGAGAGTCTGAGTCAGCAGCAGGGGAATCACTTAGAGGTTGTTTGGGGTTGGAGGACAAGGGCAGGGCATAAGGAGGGGGAAGAGAGTCCAATAGAGTCTTGAGACTCAGGGACAACAGAGGGTGGAGGAGGGGGAGCAGAGGGTTTGAGAGATAGAAAAGTGGGAGAACCAGTAGGAGAGGGGACAGGGACAAGGAAAGGCTTCAACCATGGAAGAGGAGATTTGCAGAGGTCCTGCAAACTAAAGATATATTGCTGTTGATCTGGATGGCTATGTGGCCCTGGCTGAAAGACAATATCTCTGAGTTTTTGAATTAGTGTGAAGTAGAAAGATCCTTCTGGGCGCCATCCGACTCCAAAGGTGGGTCATTCTGAGACACATAGAGTCTTCCAGATCTGACGTTTTACTGAAAAAAAGAAGATTCTGAGCCTTTAAGCAGACTTTGGTCCAGTGATCAAGGTTCAGGGACAGAGGCATTGAAGTGCTCTGTCCCATATGAAAGATACACAAATAGTGAAAGCAATGACACACGACACAGACAAGACAACACAATAAAGACAGGCAATGGACGTCCAATACTGAGAACAGGACTGAGTAGCCAGGAAAACCTGATGGGCTGACAATACCGAATCCAAAACAAAATATCACTGAGTTTAGGAGACTATTGTTACTCGGTTTCCCGAGTTCTCTGGGGCATCCCCCAGAGACGTGGCCTGTGGCTCTGTGACACTTCTGTCAGCCACCGTCAGAGAGAGCTCATGCTCATCACCAATAGCCATTTTGCCCATCCCTAACCTGAAACCTGAAACAAGAAAGTGGCGCCTTACTTAACCTGAGATGAGCCTATTGGGGGTCTTTCGTCCAACGCTGCTGGAACTAGCTGGGGCCCTCAGATGTAATGGTCAGGCGACCATTGGAGGAAGAGACCACCAAGACACTGTCTCGTGCAACAGCAAAGCGTCCAAAATTCTGGGGCTCAGACCTCACTTGAATAGAGCAGAGAGCACTGAGAACAGCTTAAGCAGAGCTTATATACTTTTCTTGAAGAGGGCAGGGAGGGAAGTTTATTGATGGGTCAGGGCAAGTGGGCGGTTTGCATGTAAACGGGTGAGGGTGTACATTCTGCAGTTTGGCAGTTGGGGACAGCACATTCTGGGAACAAGATTAGCAAAAAGTTTTCAAGATTTCAAGAGTGTTTTCTTAAGCATACAGAAAAACAGGAAGAGACAAGTACCTATTTTATTTATTTTCAAAAA
The DNA here is from genome assembly GCF_048772815.1 of Callospermophilus lateralis. Classification (NCBI taxonomy): domain Eukaryota; kingdom Metazoa; phylum Chordata; class Mammalia; order Rodentia; family Sciuridae; genus Callospermophilus; species Callospermophilus lateralis. The sequence continues at coordinate 460,601 of NW_027511601.1, read as the reverse complement.
AGCCTAAATGGAAAGTGAGCATGAATTACTAAAATCATTCATGTCCAGGTTGCCTAATGCTCTCAAATGTCAATTCTATTGGTGACTACATATTTCTTTCTTCCTAAGGTTATATATTCAACCTCAACCCTGTTGAAAATGCCTAATCCTATGACTCACTTAATAATTTGCCTGATTTCCTAAGGTCTCTATTGATACCTCCTTTCCTACATATTTTCCCAAATTCATTATTGTGACTGACACTTAACATGGGCTGACATTAATATTCACTCTCTAACCGAAACCCTATTGGTAAAGAACTTTTTTTCCAAATCTTATTCTCACCCTTCTTTCTAAACCTACTGACTATCTTCCTAATTCCACCGACTATCCCTTTTTGACTGGAGGTTCTCTTCCACATTCAATCATCCAAGGTACAACGTCCTATGCCATTGTGTATGGATTTATCTGAGACATTTGTGCAGAAAGTATAACATTGCTAAGTATCCCAATCAAGGTCTCAATGCCCTTCTGGGATGCAAATCTTACCTAGATTTCTGTTTCCATACTTTTAGCTCACGTCTATTTTCTTATAAATATCACAGATTCCCAATACCATTATTCATCCTGCAGAATGATTCCTAACCCAAATCGAAACTGTTATTAACCGTAACCACACAGTGATCTCTCAATCTAACTTTAGAGAAGAGCAGGGACAGAGTTGGCCTTAAAATATAGGGATGTAGGGGATCTTCCACTTGCTGAGAACCTCAAAGGTCCATGCAGAAATGATCCCTGAAGAAGATGTAGGCAGCTATGAAGGACCTGAGAGAGCAAAAGTCATCTTCCATTGCCATAAAACCTGGTCAGGATGAAGGGATGTGGCTGAATCAGCCTCTCTCTTAATGTACAGGAGACGGACCAAACCAGGCCTTTGTGGAGCACTGTTCCTTGGTGCCTTTGATTTATATATCATTCTAACTTGTGAAAATGTCACAGGAAGTAGGGGCAGCCTCCATCTCATGGAACCCTTGGAAGCAACTGTTAGGACAATGTGTTTGCCAAGGCAGTGACCTCATTAAATTCCTGAAGGAAGTAACCTACCTCACTTCCTTGGTGATGGAACACTTTAAACTTGGGATCCAGGAAGCCAGGCACTGAGAGCCAATCCAAGTCCCAGTCCCAGTGGGCTCACTTGTTTGGTGTTACTAAGGACAGAGTCAGTCTTTCTTGGTACCTACTGATGTGAGGATGGCCACATGCCAGGGACCTTTCCTGAGAAAGTAGGTAGTGGCTCTCCACATGCTCCTGACAACGTCACAGAGTTGGCCAAGGAGACCAGATCTGAGAATGGATAGGCCATATCAGGGGAACATAGTATGACCCACCAGTCAAAGGACACTCTGGATAGTTACAAACCTACTTGGGGGAAGGAGGTGCCTTTGTGGGTGTGGGTGTGAGTTTGTGGTTTTGTCTCATGTTCTGAGAATAGGTAGGAAAGGTGGTTTGTTTGGATTGGAATGGACTTTTTCTAGTAAATTGTTTGACAAGGCGAGTGTTTCTATGTCTGTTTCTCCCACTGTGTCCGTGGTTGTAGACATTAGAAAAGAAAATGCATCAATGGATGTTTCCTGTCTTGTAGAAAGCTTCCCAGCATTCATCCTGCCCAATTAATGCATGGACTGTGACTTGCCTTATGGATGGGCAACACCTACTATCTTACTACGTTTCTGTTTTCTTCCTGAATTCTGGCCACTCTCAAGAATTGGCTCATGGTTTTGTGTCCAAGATATGTACCACCTCCAAGCACTGTGACATTGCCATGTACATGATAACTGAAGGGAATGGGAGGATCTCAGAAAACTCAGATATCAATGTGACCAGTAAAGTCTCAGTGGAGAATCCTTGCTTTGGGCCATTTGCTTACCTATTGCTTCATTGCCCTGAATGTCAGGAAGGTCTTTGCCTCAGGCCACCCCTTTGTGAAGCCTTAAGAAAACAGTTTTCAAATGGAAATGAATGGGCATCACCTGTGGCTCTTTGCTTAATTGCTTCCAAAAGGGATGTGTCTGAATCAGCCTCGTGAACCTGTGTGAGGCTGCTGCTTAGATTCTTAACACCTGATGGATCTAAGGTAAGATTCCATGTGTGCTACAAATACAAAATGGTCAAAATAGAAGTCATTGTGTATGAAGTCTCTCGTCATCTTCTGTAAGGTTCCTGACCTCCATCCTGGCCTGCAAAGGCTAGACCATAGATGCTTGGGTTTTTTCATGACTCCCATTCATATAAAGAATTTATACCTGGCAGTCAGTAGGCCTCAAATTGGAGAAGTGGAGCAGTAATAAGGTCAGGCCTATTTGATCACTCCTGGTTCACAGGAAAGGTGTTTAGGCCACACTGACCTTAGGCAAAATAGGGGCGAGGGAGCATATTTTGGACAGGGTCTTGGACTTCACCCCTTTTAGAAACGTCCAGACAGAGGATTTGATGAGTGTGTACATGGAAGAAGACGAGGGCTATGTGAAAGTGTTTTGGTTTTAATTGTAGTCATTTGTGTGGCAGTTGGAAGACATAACTGTGTCCACCATGGCTTGAACTTTGGTGTGATTCCCCTTAGAGACTGCGTTCTGGACCTGACCTCAGAGAAGAATTGCCATGAATTGTGTTGGGATTTCAGGAGGCCACGCATGAGAGTCCCCATTGGAAACTAAGATATAGGCCCAGGTGGCTCTCCACAGAACACTGGGAATCTCAGCTACGATATCACATGATTTTATTCTGAAAGACTTGGCAACCATAGTTGAGATTCAAAACACACATGGACCTAGCATTGTAGACCTCAATGGGCCTGGCTTCATGTGACCTTTTGGCCACTCCATGGGAAGCCTTGCCTGTGAGAGTCCTCCAGAGCTTTCATTGAAATGAAATTCCTCACCATTTAATGGTTCCTGAAAGAATTGAAACTCACAGTGCCTCCAACTTCATCCTTGAAAAATGGCTAGATAAATACCATGAATTTTTTGAAATTCTTATGACCAAGTGGCACTGAAGAACATTTGGATGTCCAGTTGCTGATTATGAGTGTACCAGAGAGTGCCTTGATTGACTGGGTTTCATGAAAATGGTGTAGAAGAAAGAATCCTGTATGTTGGCGCCTGCTGAGTAGTGGCCCAGAGCTGTGGTGTGCAGTTGTGTCATAAAATATCTCTGGTGGGGCCATTTGGATCTGCCATTGACTTCCAAATGTCTTGTGGCAGACATGGTGCAGCCAGTAATCCCTATATGTCTGATCTCTTCATATAAAGGCATCTTGTTATATGGAGAGGTTTCAGGGCCGTGTTCAGAATCAGGTTGCAATGGTTGAGGGGGCAAGCTATGTGAAATATAAGCCTCATTGGTGGATTCTCCTGGAGACCCTGACCCACCACACGTGTGAGAAATCCCTCCAACACTGAGTCCCTGTTGATCTCCTTGTATTTCATGAAGCAAATACTAAACCCCCAGTGCAGCAGCAAGAAACACCATGAAATGTGGAAGATGCGCAAATGGCTTCACATACCACATGGGGAGACACTTAGCCTTCAGTGACAACAGTTTCCCTACAAAGAGAGAATTCTGCACTCCTGCCTCATGTTCATTGGAAAATAAGAAACCATGTCCTCCAGGTCACATAGATGCAGACCCAGCTCTGATGGTCTCACTACAAAGAAGCTAAAGCTCCTGACAACAACATATATTTCAAGTGCCCAAGGTCAGGGAGAGTTTCTCAATAAGTTTTAGGCCGGCAGAGCTCCATGTTTGTGGAGTGTTTACCTGTTTGACCAGGACAGGAGAAAAGACCACTGACTCCAATTAAAATCAAATTAAAGCAAGCTTATTATTTTTCCACTGGCTGAGCTGCCTATCCCTCTCAAAATGGCAGAAACAAGACAGCAACCCCACCTTTCCTACAGCCCAGGTTTATAGTCCAGTAAGTTACACAAAAGGGGGGTTACAGATAACAGAACTCGGAGAAGCATCACGCTATTGCTAGTTTACAATTTTTTTTTTTTTTGCTGGCCCCATCATCAGAATTTATGAGGACCATTAGAGACTCACGAGAGTCGTTGTCTGGCCAGAGAAGGCCAATATTTATGAGGTGTCACTAAATTTTCAGAGAGGGCTGCTATCTGGTCAGAGAGCCAGGCATGGGTGAGTTCAAGGCACGGACAGGCATTCCAAGCAGATTCAGAATTTGCAGTAATTTATAGGAAAGCAAAATTATCTTTTCATGACTTTGTGGCAAGATGGCTCCCAATTTTAATAAATGATCAGGTTGGGTTTATCATTCCCCCCCATTTTTTTTTGCTTTATAATATTTTTTAAATTAATTTTTATTGTAGGTTGTTCAAAACATTACATAGTTCTTGATATATCATATTTCACACTTTGATTCAAGTGGGATATGAGCTCCCATTTTTACCCCATATACAGATTGCAAAATCACATCAGTTGCGGAACCATTGATATACATATTGCCATTATGGTGTCTGTTGTATTCTGCTGCCTTTCCTATCCTCTACTATCCCCCCTCCCCCCTCCCCTCCCCTCTTCTCTCTCTACCCCCTCTACTGTAGTTCATTTCTCCCCCTTATATTTTTCTCCTTTCCCCTCACTTCCTCTTTTATGTAATTTTGTATACCCCTGAGGGTCTCCTTCCATTTACATGCAATTTCCCTTCTCTCTCCCTTTCCCTTTCACCTATCATCCCTGTTTAATGTTAATCTTCTTCTCATGCTCTTCGTCCCTACTCTGTTCTTAGTTACTCTCCTTATATCAAAGAAGACATTTGGCATTTGTTTTTAAGGGATTGGCTAGCTTCACTTAGCATAATCTGCTCTAATGCCATCCATTTCCCTCCAAATTCTATGATTTTGTCATTTCTTAATGCAGAGTAATACTCCATTGTGTATAAATGCCACATTTTTTTTATCCATTCGTGTATTGAAGGGCATCTAGGTTGGTTCCACAGTCTTGCTATTGTGAATTGTGCTGCTATGAACATGGATGTAGCAGTGTCCCTATTGTGTGCTCTTTTTAGGTCTTTAGGGAATAGACCGAGTAGGGGAATAGCTGGATCAAATGGTGGTTCCATTCCGAGCTTTCCAAGAAATCTCCATACTGCTTTCCAAATTGGCCGCACCAATTTTCAGTCCCACCAGCAATGTACAAGAGTACCCTTTTCCCCACATCCTCGCCAGCACTTGTTGCTGTTTGACTTCCTAATGGCTGCCAATCTTACTGGAGTGAGATTTGCAACAAAATGAAACTGAATCCCTTACTCTCGCCATGCACAAAAGTTAACTCAAAGTGGATCAAGGAACTTGATATCAAATCAGAGACATGGCGTTTGATAGAAGAAAAAGTTGGCTATGATCTACATACTGTGGGGTCGGGCTCCAAATTCCTCAATAGGACACCCATAGCACAACAGTTAATAACTAGAATCAACAAATGGGACTTACTCAAACTAAAAAGTTTTTTCTCAGCAAAAGAAACAATAAGAGAGGTAAATAGGGAGCCTACGTCCTGGGAACAAATCTTTACTCCTCACACTTCAGACATAGCGCTAATATTCAGAATATACAAAGAACTAAAAAAATTAGACAATGAGATAACGAATAACCCAATCAACCAATGGGCCAAGGACCTGAACAGAAATTTCTCAGAGGAGGACATACAATCAATCAACAAGTATATGAAAAAATGCTCACCATCTCTAGCAGTCAGAGAAATGCAAATCATTCCCCCTTTTTTAATGTGTCCCTTCCAAATTTTTGATAGGGTATGGAAAGAGCAATGAGGGAATTTTAATCCCTCAGGTAACAGTCTCCAAATTTTTAGAACTCACCCAAAATTGGATTCCTGGTTTTACCTGACTTAATTAATTACTTATATTGATATTCTATTTATTTTTGGCTCCATAGTTGTAAGACGAGAGGCGTCACTCATTTTGGCTTCTTCTGAGCTGAGAGAGAGTGACGTGAGTGGGCACAGTATAAGGGACATGAGTTGCCTTTTAGAAATCAGTTGAGGGACATGAGTTGCCTTTTAGAAATCAGTTCGTTTTGAAGTCTGGTTGGGGAAGAACAGGTTGTAAATTCATCTGGGGATGGGTTCTTCTGTGTGAGAAACAAGAACCATGAGTACTAAAAAAATGTTGCAGCAGCTGGAACATGTCACTGTATAGAGGTTCCTTCAGCAGGCTTTAATATTCCCAGTTATCAGGACTGTCAACTTAATATTTAACATTTAGTGTTACAGTTATCCCTCTCCATAAGATACAGTTTAATGATTTAATATCATCTGATCTTGCAAAATCATTTTACTAGTATGACCTCTGTGTGTAATAGAGAAACCTTTAATTCTGTTACTCAGGGCTGGATAATCGTACTAGCAAACACCAACCCTACCTGTAGGTTAGGAATATCTGTAGGCCTTAAACTAAAAATTTCTGCCTCTGGCAGCTCCTCTTGATAGTCTCTTTTTATAGTTATCAGGCATTCCTTTCTGGGAATCCTTCTTTGTAGCCTCCAGTCTTACTTATTTGGGGAGGCTAACATAATGTGTATAAAAAATTATTATTATTATTATTAATATTATTATTTAAAATGCCCAGGAATGGCTGTATTTTGGTTTTAACTGTCTTTCCTAAGTGTTTATCATGAAACTGTCAAACTGACTTTTGTTTCTATCTATTGTTAACAGTCAGCTGAGCTTTTATGGGAGTCATTCCTGGGGAAACTTGAGAGCAGCTTCTCAGTTCTGCTAGTGCCATTTGCGCTAGGTGGGTCTAGGTCTTGCTTGACCATGTGGCTACCCTTGGAAGCATCAGGGATGTCTCCCTTCTCTGATGACTCTCCTCTTCTTAGCAAATGCACTGATTGGCTTTCTGTTCTCCAGGGGTCTCATTAATCTCCCTAATTGGGAAGATATGAGGCCCAGAGTTGCAAAGCTCTTTGAGAAGTCCCTTGTTCCCTGGATTCAGACTGACTCAGAGGGCAAGAGCCAAATATTGGTTTTCTTGTCCCTTTTCATGTAACTTTAATATAAATCCTAATCTTAATCATCCAGCAAATAAATTTTAACAGCTTTATATTAAGAGTACTGGGCTTTAATATCTATAACTTTATAATTATTTATCTTTTTTATTAACTGGGATCTGTATTATTCTGTCTGTCTTGTAGGTGATGACTTATTATCTTAAATTAACCCATGTTGTGTTCTTAAAGCAACACTTCTGTAAAACACTAACAAGGAATCTTTAGATCACTTATAAGGAAATTACAAAATAAAATTTTTTAACAAGAGTAAAAATACTTAGTTCGTGTAATAGCTACCCTGAAGTTTTAAGCTGAGTTATACATTATATCCCCTGTTTGAGATACTAGAAATCTTGACAGAAAAAAAAAAACAACTTTTGAACATAACTTTAAATGAAATAATATCTAACCTACTGCTTTCGTAGTCATTCTCACATATAGTAAGATGGGACACAGAGCCTTATCTCAGGTAAGGCAGGGCTCTTTATAAAACTTAAGTGTTTTACTTCTAAAGATGATCTTTGTTTTTTTAAATATCATTTTACAAAGATTACATATATTATTTGAGGTCACATGAACATTAGTTAACACCATATGATATCACATTTAAAACATGAATTTAAGAAAGGCTGAAAGTTTTTAACCTTTATATAGATTAGACTCTCATTAACATAAAAATACATTTAAATTGTTCCCCAATGTAAAAAGTAACATACAACTTTACATATCTTATTGATAAGAAGTAAATGAATGCCCAATATATTTTTTTACCATACAACTTCAGAACACCAGCTTGAAATAATGCTCTTTTAAAATTTCTACCTTACAGATTCGTATACCTGAAAGATATGAGCACATTAATAGCATCACAATTACATTGAAGTTTCTACATTAACCAAATTTAGCTTTTAAATAAATGGCAGTACAGTGCTCTAAAATAACAGTTTTATTTAATCAGTTGTTTAATTTTTATGGTTGCTTGCTCTAGAAAAACTAAAACTTAATAAACACAATGTTATGGGTAAACTTATGTTTTAAGAAATTTTTGTCTCTTTAACACATGACTGATTATTACAATCTTATACTGACATTGGTACAAACTTATACAGACCTTAGTAAATCAATCAGATATCTAACAAAAGTACTCATGAATGAGTAATCCAATATCAAATTTACTTTACTTATTTATCAATATATTAGACAAATATATTGAACAGTGTAAACCATTTTTTTGTTGAAGGAAAAGTCTTAGAACCAAGGCATATTAGAACATTTGTAGACATTAATATTTTATTAGATTTTTGAACACCTAGAAAAACTTGTAAGCTTAAATTTAAAGACATTTATTTTTATCTCTTTATCCAATTTAAATTCAACTATTTAAATCACTTGAATTAAAGATCTTTGGATCCACTTTTTAAAATTTGTTTTTATGAGCGTTTTTGTTTTAATGAGTGCTCTTTATAAATGTTAATTTGTGTATCATATATATGATATACGGACATATGAATATATAGACATACAACACATAACAAAATTGTGCACACATAATAATAGTAAAGGCCTTGTAGCTTTTCCAGGTGAAATATCCATTGCAATGTTTCAAAAACTATACAGTTATTCAAAGATAGAACTGGTCAGAAAAACATCATCCTAGGTCTTTAGGATCAAAATCATGAGCTCAAAAAAAAAAAATAAAGAATCTAAGGAAAAAATAAGAGTCCTAGAAAAATTGACTGGCCATTAAGTAGTAAATACCATACAATTTAATTTATTTTAGTCCTCAGATCACTCTCCTTCTGAGCTTGCAGGCCTCTTTCATTTGCCATTCAACATAAGTCCTGGCTGAGGTCTGGAAGGAGCAGGAAAAAGCTGCTATTCTGAGCAGACACCTCAGGCCTAAGGCATTTCAACCATAATTTTCAGGTTCAGATGTTGAAAATTATAATACAATTTTAAGACAAAATTCACAAAATTTTATGATACAAGTTTAAGACACAGTTTACAAAATTTTACATCTTTATATCTTGTTTTGTCAACAGATACCATACTATGATTTACTATCCTTGTCCAAATTAATGCACTGGTACACACAGTGACATTTTCCCAGGCTACCAAATTAAAAATTGGTGAAAAAAAAGCCTGAATTTTTGGGAAGTTACTTGCCAACTTGGAAGTAGAGTTCTCTAGTTTTCCATCCTAAGTATTTAAGTTCTCTGGCATGAATTATCTGAAATCATAAACTAAACAATTTCCTAAACCCGACTTTTAACTGCAAGATTGTGCAATGCTTCAAAAACCCATTCAGATGCCAGATTGTTACAATAAAACATCATCATTTAGATACACATTCAGCTAAGATCATTCCCAAGAAATGATTTATAATATCAACACATTATTGCACATGTCTTAAAGGGCCAGAAACAAAGACACAAGACAGACTGAAAGGAGCTCCAGACTATGGCTTACAGACAGAAGCCTTTAAACCAGAGCAGATAAGAGAAAAATCTCCTACGCCAGTGGCACCATAGATTTTCCCACAAGGGAACCAGATGTTTTCACAGAGGGACAACCTGAAATGTAAAATAAAGGGTCTCCATGGTGACTTTACTGTATTTAGTGTCCCCTCTTTCTTTTTCTCTTTTTTAAGAAAACAGAGATGGCAAAATCCTTACAGTGCAGGGAAGGAAGTAGGTAATTCTCTGAAGCAACAGGGCTTGGGCAGCTGCTGGAAGTCCCTCAGTCCCTCCTTTCACTTACAGGATTAGCTCCTCTTATTCGGTTCCACCCCAAGCACGCTCCGTCTCCTAACATTTCAGTAGTCAGCTCTCAAAGTGTTCCGGGGTGTGGGGGGTACCAAAAATTGTAACTTAAAGTTTGGTTCCTGATTTTGAAGCCAATTAATACCAATTTAATAATGAGGACAGGGTTTGAGAAAAAGAAAAAGGGAGATTTACTGCTTTGCTAACAAAGGAGAAAAACAGGGGTCTCTGCCCAATGGTTGTGATTCTATCGATCTGAAGGGACAAGGGGTTTTAAGGAGTTTCACGTGTTAACCTGGGAGATACTCAGTTCTTACGTCCCCAGCAGGCATTGCCCTCTGCAGTGGGTGTGCTCCAGGCAGCCAGCTAGGGGCTTCTCTCATCCTGCTTAACAAAGGGTATTAAAGTTCATCACAGTTCTTTAAAACACAGTCCAAATGGGTGTCAGTTTACTTGCTTTATTACCCATTTTCAGTTAAGTTTTACCACAGAAATCACACAACAAAACACACTAAAACAAACCAAAAAAAAAAAAAAACATATGAAACACAGAACAAAACACACACAAAAAAAAACAGAAAACCAGCGCAGAAACAGAAAAACAGAGGAACTATGCAACGTCTTGCTAAAGCTCTGGAATAGGATCTCCTGCGTGCCCATTGGCACCTCTCTATGCTTTCAGAGGAATTCCCTACAGAACATAACAGAGGACAGAATTATTCTCGTTACTGTACCAGACAGGAGTATATGTGTGTCTCTCCAGGACACCACTCTGTCATCAGAAGAGATCTCCCTTAACCGGATATCAGATGTTATATAGGCGCCACTTACCTATGGAGGCCTCCTCCACCATGTGCTTGCTAATAGTTTTAGGGCGGTGGTTCACTGCAGTGCTCCCTGGACCAAAATCTCACACCAAGGCCTTGGAAATTGCCTCTCCATGCCGGAGCCCTGGAGGGAAGGCCAGCTTCAGAATTTCCAGTAGTCTGGTCTTGTGATCTATTGGGGCAGGGTCATCTCGATGGGAAACCACAATATATTACACCAGGATGCAAGAAAAGACCACTGACTCCAATTAAAATCAAATTAAGGCAAGCTTACTATTTCAAAGTGGATCCAAAGATCTTTAATTCACGTGATTTAAATGGTTCAATTTAAATTGGATAAACAGATAAATATAAATGTCTTTAAATTTAAACTTACAAATTTTTCTAGGTGTTTAAAAATCTTATAAAATATTAATGTCTACAAAAGGTCTAATATACCTTTGTTCTAGGACTTTTTCTTCAACAACAACAAAAAAAATGGTTTAAACAGTCTCCTACTCTAAGCCATTTTCTACCATCAATGGACCCTTCAGGAGGAAACCATGGACACAATTTTCCTATGTATGAAAAGAATAATTTTAAGTCCTTTTTCTTAACATGTGCCCCCTATGTCTTGAGGGCCTCCTTGAGGCCTGACAAAAACAAATCATGTGATGAAACTGCTTGCCCCATGGTGGGTCACTCACCATGTGTCATCCCCACTCTCCTCCTGGATCTGTCTTTTGGTGGTGTCTGCTGAGGCAATAGCAAGCTCCGCTTTTTTAAGTCTTCCCTGAGGACAGGTTTCCCCCTCAGTCAAAGGCTCGAGCCCCAGTAGGTAGGTGCCAGATATCCCGGCCGGCAGGACACATCAACGGGGGTGGTGAACCTAGATGGGGAGTAATGAAGGGACAAGAGACACGAGAGATGACAGCAAGACAGGAGTTTTAATCAAGCTGCAAATTTTTATTGTTCACACAGGGGTATTAATATACTGGGTATGGGAAAGCTCTCTTATTGGCAGTTCCTGGATGTCTTCACAAGGTGAGATAACCTCAGGATGTTTCAGTAAGACAGATGGCCCCATGATGTCTCAGGGAGACAGATGGTTACAGGATATCTCCTAGGCAGGATGTCTCCCAGGGGGATGTTTCTTGTAAGTGTCAGGCTATTCTATGAAGGAGAAATTCCTTCTACCCCTGACAGTCAGGGATTTAGTATTTTAAATGGAAATTTGGAAAATGAATCCAAAGTGTATGCAAATATGTGCTACACAAAAATCTTTCCACTCTCATTCAGAACAATTCCTTGACATTACCTTCGCACCAAGTAAGACACAATTAGAGAAGAAAAGTTAGAAAATCTGTGAATACATATCTGCAATGGAAAATGTTCAGGAGTTCACATCTTTGGAGGTTGTAGAGGAGATTCCAAAAGTAAGAAACAGGGTAAAAATACCACAAGCATGGAACTCTGCAATCCTAAAGACTGCTTGAGAAACTTCCTCTGAGGTTGGCACTTGAAATATATGTTGTTGTCAGGAGCTTTAGCTTCCTTTGTCGTGAGACCATCAGACCTGGGTCTGCATATATGTGACCTGGAGGACATGGTTTTTTTATTTTCCAGTGGACATGAGGCAGAAGTGCTGAAATCTCTCTTTGTAGGTAAACTGTTGCCACTGGGGGCTAAAAGTCTCCCAGTGTAGACTGTGAAGCCATTTGGTCATCCTCAAATTTTCGTCGTGTTTCTAGCTGCTGCACTAGGAGTTTGGTATTTGCTTCATGAAATACAAGGAGTTCAACTGGGACACAGTGCTGGAGGGAGTTCTGTCACGTGTTGTGAGTCAGGGTCTGCAGGAGAATGCACCAACCAGACTTCTATCCCACATAGCTTGCCCGCTTGACCAAAGCAACCTGATTCTGAACATTGCCCTGAATACTCTCCAGGTAACAAGATGCCTTTACATGCAAGGGTCTGCTGGCTGCACCATGTCAGTCACAAGCCATTTGGAAGCCAATGGCAGATTTACATGGCCCCACCACACATGTTTCATCACACACCTGCACACCACAGCTCTGGCCCCACTACTCAGCAGGCTCCAACTAACTAGCGTCTCTGTTATACACCATTTTTATGAAACCCAGTCAATCAAGGCACTGTCTGGTACACTTTTGATCAGCAACAGGACATCAAAAGTTTCTCCCATGCCACATGGTCATGGAAATTAAAAAAAATTTCATGGTATTTATCTAGTCATTTTTCAACGATGAAGTTGGAGGCACTGTGGGTTTCAATTCTTTCAGGAACCATTAAATGGTGAGGAAGTTCATTTCAATGAAATATCTGGAGAACTCTCACTGGCAAGGCATCCAAAAGAATGGCCAAAAGGTCCCATGAAGCAAGGCCCATTGAGATCTACAATGTGAGGTCCATGTGTGTTTTGACTCTCAACTATGGCTGCCAAGTCTTTCAGAATAAAATCATGTGATATCCTGGCTGAGATTCCCAGTGCTCTCTAGAAAACCAACCAGTGCTTAGATCTCAGTTTCCAAGGGGGAGTCTCTTGTGTGGCCTCCTAAAATTCCAACACAATTCATGGCAATACTTCTCTGAGGTCACTTCCAGAAATCAGTCTCTAAGAGGAATCACACCAGAGTTCAAGCCCAGGTGGACACAGTCATTTCTTCCAACCGCCAAACAAATGACCACAATTAAAACCAAAACACTCCCACATGGTCTTCAACTTCTTCCATAAAGACACTCATCATAACTTCTGGATGGAGGTTTCAATGAGGGGCGCAGCCCAAGAGAGCGTCCAAATAAGCTCCCTTGCCCCTCATTTGCCTAAAGTCAGGGTGGCCTGCACACCCTTTCTGTGAACCAGGAGTGATCAAATAGACATACCGTTAATACTGCTCTGCTTCTCCAATTTGAGGCCTATGACAGTCAGGTATAGATTCTTTATGTGAATTGGAGTCATGAGAAACCCCAAGCACCTATTAGCTAGCCTCTGCAGGGCTTTTAAGAACTAATTTGACACAAAGTATCCCTATTCTCACTTGATGGAAGTCAGGAACCTTACAGAGGAAGGTGAGAGACTTCATCCACAATGACTGCTCTTTTGGCCATTTTGGTTTTGGATGCACACATGGGATCTTTCTTTAGATCCATCAGATGCTGAGAATCTAAGCTGCAGCCACTCACATGGCTAAGAGACTTATTAAGACATATTCCTTTCCCAAGCAATTAACCAAAGAGCCACAGGTGATGCCCATTCATTTCCATTTGAAAACTGTTTTCTTCAGGCTTCACTAAGGTGTCGCCTGAGGTAAATACCTTCCTGACATTCAGGGCAACAGAACCATAGGTAAGCAAATAGCCAAAAAAGGGTTTCTCCACTGAGACTTTCCTGGTCACACTGATATCTGAGTTTTCTGAGATGCTCGCCATTTCCTTCAGCTATCCAGTAAAAGGCCATTTCACAGAGCTTGGAGGTGGTACATACCTTGGACACAAAACCATGAACTTATTCTGGTGAGTGGCCAGAATTCAGGAAGAAAACAGGAACCTTGGAATAAGAGGTGTTGCCCATCCATAAGTTAAGCCGATGTCCATTCATAAATTGGGCAGGTTGAATGCTGGGAAGCTTTGTACTAGACAGGACACATCTATTGATGCATTCTCTTTTCCAATGTCTAGAACCACGGACACAGTGGGATACACAGACATAGAAACACTTGCCTTGTGAAATGACGTACAAGAAACTGTTCACTCCAAACCAAACAAACTGCCTTTCTTACAAATACTCAGAACATGAGACAAAACCACAAACCCACACCCACACCCACAAAGGCACCTCCTTCCCCCAAGTAGGTCTGTGACTATTTGGAGTGTGCTCTGACTGGTGGGCCATACTATGTTCCCTCGTAGTAGCCTTCCTGTCTCAGATCTGGTCTCCTTGGCCAACTCTGTGAATTTGTCAGGAGACTGCAGTGAGCAACTGACTTTTTCTCAGGAAAGGCCTGTCTTCAGAGCTCTCCTAGCATTAGGCCAACCTCACATCAGTAGGCACCAAGAAAGACTGACTCTGTCCTTGGTAAATCCAAACAAGTGAGCCTACAGGGACTGGTACTGGGACTGGCTCTGGGTGCCTGGCTTCCGGGATCCCAATTTCAGAGAGTTCCATCACCAAGGAAGAGAGGTGAGGTGTCTTCCTTCAGTAAGTGAATGAGGTCACTGCCGGGGCAACCACTTTGTCCTAACAGCTGCTTCCAAGAGTCCCATGAGATGGAGGCTGCCCCTACTACCTGGGACAGTTTCACAAGTTAGAATGGTATATCAACCATTGGCACCCTGGAACAGCTCTCCACACAGGCATCCTTTGGTCCATCTTCTCTACATTAAGAAGAGAGAGGCTGATTCAGACACAACCCTTCATCCTGATCAGGTTGTTTTCAATGGAAGAAGACTTTTGCTCTCTCAGGTCATTCATAGATGCCTACATCTTCTCCAGGGATCATTTCTGCATGGACCTTTGAGGTTCTCAACAGGTGGAAGATACCCTACATTCCTGTATTTTAAGAACACTCTGTCCCTGTTCTTCTGTAAAGTTAGATTGAGGGAACAGTGTATGGTTAGGGTTAATAACATGTTCGATTTTGGTTAGGAATCATTCTGAAAGATGAATGTCGAAGAGAACATCCAATCAAAGTAGGATAGTCGGTAGGATTTTGAAGAAAGATGGTAGCTTCAGAAAGAAGAGTGAGTATAGGATTTGTAGGAAACGTTCTTTAGCAATAGGGTTTCAGCTAGAGTGAATGTAAATGTCAGCACATGTGAAGAGTCAGTCACAATATTGAACTGGGGTAAATATGTAGGAAAGCAGATATCAGTAGAGACATTAGGAAATCAGGCAAAGTATAAATTGAGTGATAGGATTAGACATTTTCAACAGGGTTGAGGTTGAATGTATAATCTTAGGAAGAAACAAATATGTAGTCACTAATAGGATTGACATTTGAGAGCATTAGGCAACCTGGACATGGATGTTTTTAGTAATGCATGCTCATTTCCGTTTAGGCTTTGGTACAATCAGAAGAGTGACCTTTGCATTTTGTGTCCTGAATATTACTGTGACAAAATGTATATGTAGATCAAATGACATGAGTATTTCTTCCACCATTTCTGAGAGCAGTATTTTGAAGACGTATAAATTAGTATTGGGGGTACAAAGAGGTGTACCCTGTGTCTATGAATATAGAGATAATGTATGAATAGACCATTGTATGAATAAATAATATAACTGGTTCCCCTTTAAATAATAGATGGAATTGATATCTGAAAATATATAAGGAATCTTATATTGATATACAATCATTCATTGTAATCAGTTATACATCTATTGGTTATATTAGGATTATTGTTTATCATGAATGATGTGTGAGTTTTGCTTCAAAAGTGATTATGGAATTTGAAAATAATATGTATGGAAAGAGTTCTTATGAAAATACCAGGCAAGAAACATGGAGGAATTCATGGGTTCTAAAGCAGGACGTGATTGAAAGTGAAACAAATGCCTATAAATTTGCTAACTTGTGAATAAAATATACATCCGATGATGTGCATAAACTGCAGAAATAGTAATGTACCCGTGTTGAATAAAAATGAACATCAAAATACACATCATGTCCCATAGGAATCTACTTGCATTGATGTTAAACTGGGTCAGTTATGATAGAAATATTAGGATTTGTATGCACCATTCACTGAAGTTAGTTTTCAGTACTAAGAAACAAATATGTACTTCAGTTGGATAAATATTTCTGAGAATAACCATGTGAAAGTTGATTATAAATCCATATACATGAATATGAATGAATTTATGGATTGTATAATAAGACACATATATTTCATATTTTGAAAAATCTGTAGAGTGTATATTTATACACACACACACACACACACACACACACAAACACAGACATTAAAAAGTAGCAATATATACACCAATCGAAATTCATCATGAAATATATATAATCCACAGATCCAAAAGTATTCATTTTTGTGAAAATGGATTTACGTATAATGTTGTTCAACTAGGAAGCTAACCCATAGGCTGAATATTCAATTCCAACAGCGTTTTGTAGGAGTGGTCTCTTATCACAATTTGTATCTGCCAAGTCAGCCACCTCACCAGAATGTACGTGTGGCACCAGGTAGGATTCTATATGTTCATATTAAAATACATGTGCTGAATAGGCTACAGCGAAAGGGAGACAGGTATTCACATATTTGTTAAGTTTAAAAACACATGGAAATCTATTTCAAGAAATACTTGAGTAGATTTTTAACTCCTACGCTATATCATGAAAAAGGCAACTCCAACTATACAACATGCCTCCTCTGAACTGCTTGTATTTCTATTTTGTTTGGTTTATTTTTCTCCATCATATTATGATTTGTAGTTGGAACCCTGGGCTTGTTCTGCCGGTCGGTCGCAGGTCTGGCTACCTTGCAGGCACGTTCGGCCTCTCTGCTCTGCCCTTACTTTAATTGGGGTGACGTGTCTACCACGCCAGCGGGTCGCTGGGCCTGTTCCGGGCGTGGGCGACGACTCTGCTCTGCCACTACTCCAATTGGGGTGACGTGTCTACCATGCCGGCAGGCCGCCTGGCCTGTTCTGCCAGTCAGTCGCAGGTCTGCCTACCTTGCGGGCACGGGCAGCTGCTCTGCTCTGCCCCTACTCCAATTGGGGTGATGTGTCTACCATGCCGGCAGGCTGCTGGGCCTGTTCCGCAGGTCCGTTGCAGGTCTGACTACTTCGCGGGCTCGGGCTGTGGCTCTGCTCTGCCCCTACTCCAATTGGGGTCACGTGACAACCACGCCTGCGGGTCACTGGGCCTGTTCCGGGCACAGGCAGCGGCAATGCTCTGCCCCTACGAGAATTGTGGTGACGTGACTACCACGCTGGTGGGTCGCTGGGCCTCTTCCAGGCGCAGGCGGCAGCTCTGCTCTGCCCCTCTGGCTTGATGACAAAGTGAGAGAGACTTGGGTGTTTGTGAGTCACTTTCTTTACCAACAGACCAACTGTTTCTGTCGTCACTGGTATAGATGAAGTTATCTCCTCCACCGCTTTGTGATGACATCAGATCTCTGCCATGTTGGTATCCCATATGAACGGCAGCATTTAGTTCCGTTTGCCAGGTGACCAAAGCAACGGGTGAGTCCTGACTGGCCCTCACAAGCCCCATCTCAATCCTGTTGCCACTGCCTATGAAGGATCGGTTGGTATTTACCTCCACAGTATTCAGCAGGACCCGGACCGAGAAGCAGTTTCTGCGGGTTCTTTAGCCCTGGGCCAGAGCAGTTCCAGGAGCTGGAATTTGGCCGCTCCGTGCTCGGTGTATGTTTTGATAGGAGCAGGCTCTAAGAAGAAATTTCTGTGCGTTCTTTAGCACTGAGCCTGAGTAATTTGTCTGCGAGATGCAGGTGAATGGCAGCCTGAAATTACCTGTTCTATAGCTGAATGAGATGCGATCAGTCGAAAACAGCGATAGTGATGTCAGCTCTCCAAGATGGTGGCTGCTGGCTTCCTCTGTGGTATGACCGGTGTGGAGAACCGAATTGGACTGCTTCCTTCCCCCGTCTCAAACCCAGAATTCAGCACTGACCACAGTGATTGCACAGCTTGCAGGAGCCCACAGAATTTTCAGTGCTGTATCTTTGCGTTGCTATCTGGTCGTTTCCCGGTGCGCACAGCAGATTCTAGCCGCAGGGTGATTTGCTGAATAATCTGCGTGACCCTCCCTGTGGACAAATCACTCAAGTTTGAGCGCCTGTAGCTGATTAGCCAGTGATGGAAATCCTTCCTCTAGGTTTTGGAGCACCTCAATTTTGCTGAAAATTCCTAACAAGATAGCTTTTAGCCTTTCTAACTCGTCATTCTCCACACAGTGATGTGGTACACGGGGATGATGAACTCCCATTGGGGCCATCATATGATCCCCTGAAGTTAGTTGTCAGTACTAGGAAAAAACAAATGTGTATTTCAGGTGGATGAATATTTCTGAGAATAATCTTGTGAAAAGATGATTATAAATCCACATACGTGAATATGAATAAATTTAGGGAGTGTAGAATAAGACACATATACTTCATATTTCGAAAAATCTGGAGAGTGAATACATATATATATATATATATATATATATATATATATATATATATAAATACACACACACAGAGACATTAAAAAGTAGCATTATGTATGCCAATCGAAATTCACCATGAAATATATATCATCCACAGATGCAAAAATATTCATTTTACTGAACATGGATTTATGTTGTTCAAATAGGAAGCTCACCCCTAGTTTGAATTTTCAGTTCGAACAGCATTTAGGAGGAGTGATCTCGTCTAACAGTTTGCATCTGCCAAGTCAGCCAACTCACAAATATGTACGTGTGATACCAGGAAGGATTCTATATGTGCATATAAAAATACATGTGCTGAATAGGCTACAGAGAAAGGAAGACAGAAATTCACATATTTGTTAAATTTAAAAACACATAGAGAACTATTTCAATAAAAAATTGACTAGATTTATAACACCAAGCCTTCATCACGCAAAAGGCAAGTCCAACTATACACCATGCTTGCTCTGAACTGCATGTATTTCTATTCTGTTTGGGTTATTTTTCTCCATCATATTAGGATTAGTAGTCAGAGTCTAGTAGGGTATGGTTTAGTGTCAGGGATTCAGTATTACGAATAGAAAATAGGAAAATGAATTCAATGTGTATGCATATATGTGCTACACAAGAAACTTCCCACTCTCATCCAGAACAATGCCTTCACATTACCTTGTCCCAAAGTAAGACATAATTAGAGGAGAAGAATTAGAAAATCTGTGAATACATATCTGGAATGGAAAATGCTCAGGAGTTCAAAACCTTGGGGGTGGTAGAGGAGTTTCCAAAAGTAAGGGACAGGGTAAACCCTCCACAAACATGGAGTTCTGCTGGCCTAAAGACTTCTTGAGTAACTGCCTCTGAGGTTGGGCACTTGAAATATATGTTGTTGTCAGGAGCTTTAGTTTCCTTTGTAGTGAGACCATCAAAGCTGGATCTACATCTATGTGACCTGGAGGACATGTTTTCTTATTTTCCAATGAACATGGCACAGCAGAGATTAATTCTCTTTTTGTAGGTAAACTAAGGCCATTGGGGCTAAATGTCTCCCCGTGTGGACTGTGAAGCCCTTTGGTCATCCTCCACTTTTCATGGTCTTTCTTGCTGATACACTGGGAGTTTGGTATTTGTTTCATGAAATAGAAGGAGTTGAAATCGTCCCCGTGTTGGAGGGAATTCTGTTACATTTGGTGGATCAGTGTCTACAGGAGAATGCACCAGTCAGGCTTCTATCCCACATAGCTTGCCCCCTTGTCCACAGCAACCTGATTCTCAACATTGCCCAGAATTGTCTCCATATAACAAGATGCCTTTTCATATAAAGGTCTGCTGGCTGCACCATGTCAGTCACAAGCCATTTGAAAGCCAATGGCAGATCCAGATGGCCACAACACAGATGTATTATCACACACCCGCACACCACTGCTCTTGGCCCACTACTCAGAAGGCTCCAACTTACTGGCATCTCTGTTCTACACCATTTTCTTGAAACCCAGTCAATCAAGGCACTGTCTGGTACACTCATGATCATCAATAGAACATCGAAAGGTTTTCTAGTGCCCCCTGGTCATGGGAAAGTCCAAAATTTCATGATATTTATCTAGCCATTTTCAAGGATGAAGTTGGAGCCACTGTGGGTTTCCCATTCATCCAGGAACCATAAAATTTTGAGAAAGCTCATTTGAAAGAAAGCTCTGGAGAACTCTCACAGGCAAGGATTCCCAAATAGGGGCCAAAAGGTCACATGAAGCCAGGCCCATTGAGGTCTACAATGTGAGATCCATGTGTGTTTTCTCTCTTAACTATGGCTGCCAACTATTTAGGAATAAAATCATATGATATCCTGGATGAGATTCCAAGTGTGATTTTGAAATCCATCATGGGCCTAGAACTCAGTTTACAAGGGTGACTCTCATGTGTGGCCTCCTAAAATCCCAACACAATTCATGGAAATACTAGTCTGAAGTCAGTTTCAGAACTCAGACTTATGGGGAATCACACCAGAGTCCAAGCCCAGTTGGAACAAGTCATCTTTTCCAACCACCACACAAATGACCACAATTAAAACCAAAACACTCCCACATGGCACTGAACTTCTTCCATATAGACATTCATCATAACCTTTGGCTGGAGTATTCCATGAGGGGCACAGCCCAAGACAGTGTCCAAAATGAGCTCCCATGCACCTCATTTGCCAAACTTCAGGGTGGCCTGGACATACTTCCTGTGAACCAGGAGTGGTCAAATAGGCCTGCCCTTAATACTGATCTGCTTCTCAAATTTGAGGCCTTCTGACTGTGGGGTTTAGATTCTTTATGTGAATTGGAGTCATGAGAAAACCCCAGCAGCTCTGGAGGGCTTTGAATAACACATTTGACCCATAGGATCCCTATTCTCACTTGATGGAGGTCAGGAACCTAACAGAGGAAAGCAAGAGACTTCATCCACAATGACCGATATTTTTACCATTTTGGTTTTAGATACACACGTGGGAACTTTCTTTAGATCCATCAGGTGCTGAGAATCTAAGCCATAGCCTGACAGAGGGTCAAGAGGCTTATTCAGACACATCCCTTTCCAAAGCAATTAAGCAAAGAACCACAGGTGATGCCCATTCATTTCCAATTGAAAATGGTTTTCTTCAGGTTTCACAAAGGGGTGGCCTGAGGCAAAGACCTTCCTAACATTCAGGGCAATAGAACAATAGGTAAGCAAAAGGTCCAAAGTAGGGTTTCTCCACTGAGACTTTCCTGGTCACATTGATATCTGCGTTTTCTGTGATGCTCGCCATTGCATTCTGCTATCCATTACATGGCCATGTCAAAGAGCTTGGAGGTGGTACATATATTGGACACAAAACCATAAGCCTATTCTGAATAGTGGCCAGAATGCGGGAAGAAAACCAAAACTTAGGAAGATAGTAGGGGTTGCTCATCTATAGGGCAAGCTGCAATCCATTCACAAATTGGGTAGGATGAATGCTGGGAAGCTTTCTACTAGATAGGACATATCCATTGTTGCATTCTCTTTCACATGTCTACAACCACGGACAGTGTTGGATACATTTACATAGAAACACTCGCCTTGTCAAATGACTTTCTAGAAACAGTCCACTCCAAACCAAACAAACCGCCTTTCCTACCTATTCTCAAAACATGAGATAAAACCACAAAACCACACCCACACACACAAAGGCACCTCCTTCCCCAAGTAGGTCTCTGACGATCCAGAGTGTCTTCTGACTGGTGGGCCATTCTATGTTTCAATGAATTGGCCTGTCCTGTCTCAGATCTGGTCTCCTTGGCCATCTCTGTGAAGTTGTGAGGATCCAGTAGTGAACCACTTCCTGCTTTCTCAGGATAGGCCCCCTCTTCATAGCTCTCTTGGCATTTGGCCTTCCTCACATCTGTAGGTACCAAGAAAGATTGACTCTGTCCTTGGTAAATCAAAACAAGTGAGCCCACTATGACTGGGACTTGGAATGGCTCTGGGTGCCTGGTTTCCTGGATTCCAAGTTCAGAGAGTTTCCTCACCAAAGAAGTGGGGTAGGTCACTTCTTTATGGAACTGAATGAGGTCACTGCCTTGACAACCACTTTGTCTTAACAGTTGCTTCCAAGGGTCCCATGAGATGGAGGCTGCCCCTACTTTCTCTGACACTTTCACAAGTTAGAATGGTATATCAAACATAGGCTCCTGGGAGCAGCTCTCCACACAGGCCTGGTTTTGACCATCCTCTCTACATTAAGAAGAGAGAGGCTGATTCAGACACATCCTTTCATCCTGACATCTTTGTTTGCCATGGAAGATAACTTTTGCTCTCTCAGGTCCTTCATAGCTGCCTACGTCTTCTCCAGGGATCATTTCTGCTTGGACATTTGAGATTTTCAGCAGGTGGTAGATACCCTACATTGCTGTATTGTAAGATAAACTCTGTCCCTGCTCATCTGTAAAATTAGATTGAGTGAACAGTGTATTGTTAGGGTTAATAACATGTTCCGTTTGTGTTAGGAATCATTCTGTGGGATGAATAATGGTATTTGGAACCTGGTATATTTATAAGAGTATGTAGTCGAAATATAAATATGAAAACAGAAGTCTAGGTAAGATTTGAATCCCAGAAGGGCATTGGGCCCTTGATTTAAATACTTAGCTTTAAATTAAGTCCTGCACAGTTGTTTCAGATCAATTGGTATACAATGGCATAGGACCATGTACCTTGAATGATTGAATGTTGAAGAGAACATCCATTCAAAAAGGGATAGTAGGTAGGATTAGGAAGATAGTCATTAGGTTTAGAATCAAGAGTGAGTATAGGATTTGGACTAAAATTTCTTTAG
Organism: Callospermophilus lateralis; assembly: GCF_048772815.1. Taxonomy (NCBI): domain Eukaryota; kingdom Metazoa; phylum Chordata; class Mammalia; order Rodentia; family Sciuridae; genus Callospermophilus; species Callospermophilus lateralis. Next base: position 437,441 of record NW_027511601.1, on the reverse strand, counting down.
CAATAGGGTTTCAGGTAGAGAATGAATGTAAATGTCAGCACATGTGAAGAGTCAGTCACAGTGATGAACTGGGGAAAATATGTAGGAAAGCAGATATCAATAGAGACATTAGGAAATCAGGCAAAGTATAAAGTGAGTGATGGATTAGATATTTTCAACAGGGTTGAGGTTGAATATTTAATCTTCAGGAGAAACAAATATTTAGTCACCAATAGGATTGACATTTGAGAGCATTAGTCAACCTGGACATGGATGTTTTTAGAAATACATGCTCACTTTCCATTTAGACTTTGGTACAATTATGTGTACACGGTGTCTATGAATATAGAGATAATGAATGAATAGATCATAATGTGAATATATAATATAACTGGTTTCAACTTTCAATAATGGACTGAATTGATATCTGAAAATATACAGGAAATCTTATATTGATATACAATAATTCATTCCATCCAGTTATACTTCTAATGGTAATATTAGGGTAATGAGTTTTCATGAAGAGTGTGTGAGTTTTGCTTCAAAAGTGATTATGTAAATCGAAAATAATGTGTTTGGAAAGAAATCTCATTAAAAGCCCAGTCACGAAACCTGGAGGTCTACATGTGTTTTGAAGCAGGAATTGATTGAAAATGAAACAAATTCCTATAAATTTGTGAACTTGTGGATGAAATATATATCCTATGATGTGCAAAAACTGAATAAAATAGTAATGTACCAGTGTTGAATAAAAATAAACGTCAGAATACACATCATGTCCCATAGAAATCTACTTGCATTGAAGCTAAACTGGGTCAGTTACTGTAGAATTATTAGGATTTCTATGCACCATTCACTGAAGTTAATTTTCAGTACTAGAAAACAAATATGTATTTCAGGTGGATGAATCTTTCTGAGAATAATCTTGTGAAGTTGATTATTAATCCACATACATGAACATGAATGAATTTAGGGAGTGTATAATGAGACAAATATATTTCATATTTTTAATAATCTGTAGAGTATATATATATATATATATATATATATATATATATATATATATATATACACACACACACAAAACACACACAGACATTAAAAAGTAGCAATTTATATGCCAATTGAAATTCACTATGAAATATATATTATCCACAGATCCAAAAATATTCATTTTACTGAACATGGATTTATGTATAATGTTTTGCAACTAGGAAGGTAACCCATATGTTGACTTTTCAGTTCCAAAATCTTTTAGGAGGAGGGATCTCTTCTCACAATTTTTATCTGCCAATTCAGCCAAACTCACAAGAATGTACGTGTGATACCATGTAGGATTCTATATGTGCATATAAAAATACATGTTCTGAATAGGCTACAGAGAAATGGAGACAGGAATTCACATATTTGTTAACTTTAAAAACACATTGAGAGGGTGAGGGGCAGAGCCACCGCCCATGCCTCCAAGGCAGATGGACCTCTGACCCACTCATAGAACAGGCCCAGCACCCGCAGAGTGGCAGAGCCACCGCCCACACCTGTAAGGTCGGCGGACCTGCTACTGACCTTCAGAACAAGCCCAGTGGCCTGCCGGGTTGGTAGGCACATTGCCCCTATTGTAGGAGGGGCAGACCCTCAACTGCACCTGCAAGGGAGACTTTGCAAGGATACAAGAGCAATATAAATATATGGGGGAATTTTCAATAACACAACAGTTTCAACAAGCAGAAAGAAATGTGAACAGTATGAAAAGACAAGGAAAGACAGGACCACAAGCAATGCAGCTCAACTCAAGGTTAGAAGAGGTTATATCTGCAGCATATGGAATGTCTTGAGTGGTCAACAGGTCACATGAAGCCAGGCCCATTGGGGTACACAGTATGAGGTCCATGTGTGTTTTGACTTTCAACTATGGCTGCCAAGTCTTTCAGAATAAAATCATGTGATATCCTGGCTGGATTCCCAGCACTCTGGGGAAAGCCACCCTGGGGCTAGCTCTCAGTTTCCAAGGGCGACTCTCAGGCATGGCCTCCTAAAATCCTAACAAAATTCATGGCAATACTTCTCTGAGATCAGAATCAGAAATCAGTTTCAAAGGGGAATCACACCAGAGTTCAAGCCCAGGTGGACCCAGTCATCTCTTCCAACCACCACCCAAATGAACACAATTAAATCCAAAACACTCCCACATGTCACTCATCTTCTTCCATATACACACTCATCATTACCTCTGGCTGGAGGTGTCCATGAGGGGCCCAGCCCAAGACAGTGTGCAAAATAACCTCCCTTGCCCCTCATTGGCCTAAAGTCAGGGTGGCCTGGACACTCTTCCTGTGAACCAGGATGGATCAAATAGGCCTGCATTTAATATTGCTCCACTTCTCCAATTTGAGGCCTTCTGACTCTGGGGTTTAGAGTCTTTATGTGAATTGGCATAATGACAATATCCAAGCACCTATGGGCCAGGCTCTGCAGGGATTAGAAGAACTCATTTGATGCAAAGGATCCCTATTCTCACTTGATAAAAGTCAAGAACCTTACAGAGGAAGGTGAGAGACCTCATCAACAATAACTGCTCTTTTGGCCATTATGGTTTAGGATGCACACATGGGATCTTTCTTTAGATAAATCAGGTGGTGGGAATATAAGCCAAAGCCTCACACAGGGCCAAGAGGCTGATTCAGACCCATTCCTTACCAAAGCAATTAAGCAAAGAGCCACAGGTGATGCCCATTCATTTCCATTTGAAAACTGTTTTCTTCAGGCTTCACAAAGTTTGGCCTGAGGCAAAGACCTACCTGACTTTCAGGACAACAGCAGGCCCAAAGCTGGGTTTCTCAATTGAGACTTTACTGGTCACACTGATATCTGAGTTTTCTGAGATACTCCCAATTAAATTCAGCTATCCAGTACATGGCCATGTCACAGAGCTTGAAGGTGGTACATATCTTGGACACAAAACCATGAGCCTATTCTGGAGAGTGGCCAGAATTCATGAAGAAAACAGGAACTTAAGAAGATAGCAGGTTTGGCCCAACCATAAGGCAAGCCACAGTCCATTATCAACTGGGCATGATGAATGCTGGGAAGCTTTCTACTAGACAGGAGACATCCATTGATGCATTCTCTTTTCTAATGTCTACAACCACGGACACAGTGAGATACACAGAAATAGAAACACTCGTCTTGTCAAACGACTTACTAGACACAGTCCACTCCAAACCAAACAAACTGCCTTACCTACCTATTCTCAGAACATGAGGCAAAACCTCAAACTCACACCCACACCCACAAAGGCACCTCCTTACCCCAAGTAGAACTGTAACTATCCGGAGAGGTCTCTGACTGGTGGGCCATACTATGTTCCCACAAAATTGCCTGTCCTGTCTCAGATCTGGTCTCCTTAGACAATTTGATGAAGTTGTCATGAGCCAGCAGTGAGACACTACCTGATTTCTCAAGAAAGGCCCCTCTTGAGTGCTCTCCTGGCATGTAGTCATCCTGACATCAGTAAGTACCAAGAAAGACTGACTCTGTCTGTGGTAAATCCAAACAAGTGAGCCCACTTGGACTGGGACTGCGTCTGGCTCTGGGTGCCTGGTTTCTTGGATTCAAAGTTCAGAGAGTTCCATCACCAAGGAAATGAGGTAGGACACTTCCTTCAGGAACTGAATGAGGTCACTGCCTTGGCAACAACTTGGTTCTAACTGTTGCTTCCAAGGGTCCCATGAACTGGAGGCTCCCCCTACTACCTGTGACACTTTCACAAGTTAGAATGGTATATCAACCATAAGCACCCGGGAACAGCTCTCCACACAGGCCTGGTTTTGTCCATCTTGTCTACATTAAGAAGAGAGAGGCTGATTCAGACGCATCCCTTCTTCCTGACCAGGTTGTTAACCATGGAAGTTGACTTTTGCTCTCTCAGGTCCTTAATAGCGGCCTACATATTTTCCAAGGATCATATCTGCATGGACATTTGTGGTTCTCAGCAGGTGATAGATCCCCCACATTCCTGTATTCTAATACCAACTCTGTGCCTGCTCCTCTGTAAAGTTAGATTAAGGAAACAGTTTATGGTTAGGGTAAATAAGAGGTTTGATTTTGGTTAAGAAACAATCTGTGGGATGAATAATGATATGGGAACTTGTGATATTTATAAGAATATAGAAGGGAAATATGTGTATGAAAACAGAAATCTAGGTAAGATTTGAAGCCCAGAAGGGCATTCGGCCCTTGATTGGGATACTTAGCTTTGATTTACGTTCTGTACAGATATCTCAGATAAATCGATATACAATGACATAGGACATTGTACCTTGGATGATTGAATGTAGAAGAGAACATCCAGTAAAAAAGGGATAGTCAGTAGGATTAGGAAGAGTGTCAGTAGGTTTAGGAAGAAGAATGAGTATAGAATTTGGAACAAAAGTTCTTTAGTCATAGGATTTCGCTAAGAGATTGAATGTAAGTATCAGCACATGTGAAGAGTCTGTCACAATGATGAACTGGGAAAAATATGTAGGGAAGCAGATAGCAATAGAGACCTTACGAAATCAGGCAAAGTATAAAGTGAGTAATAGGATTAGACATTTTCAACAGGGTTGAGTTTGAATATATAATCTTAAAAAGAAACAAATATGTGGTCACAAATAGGATTGAAATTTGAGAGCATTAGACAACCTGGACATGGATGTTTTTATTAAACCATGTTCACTTTCCATTTAGGGTTTTGTACAATCAAAAGTGTGTAGTTTGCATTTTGTGTCCAGAATATTACTGTAATAGAATGTATATGTAGATCAGGTGATATAAGTATATCTTCCAGCATTTCTGAGAGCAATATTTTGAAGATGTATAAATTATTATTGGTGGTACAAAGAGGTGTACCCTCTGTCTATAAATATTGAGATAATGCATGAATAGTCAATTCTGTGAATAAATAATATAACTAGTTCCACTTTTAATAATGGATTGAATTGATATCTGAAAATATCTTAAAAATCTTATAATGATATACAGTCATTCATTCCAACCACTTATACTTCTAATGTAATGTTGGGGTTATGGTTTATCATGAAGGGTGTGTGAGTTTTGCTTCAAAAGTGATTATGGAATTCGAAAATAATGTGTTTAGAAAGAAGTCTCATGAAAAATCCAGTCAAGAAACATGGAGGAATACATTTGTTCTGAATCAGGAAGTGATGGAAAGTGAAACAAATGCCTATAAATTTGCGAACTTGTGGATGAAATATATATCCTAAGATGTGCATAAAGTGAAGAAATAATAATGTACCAGTGTTGAATAAAAATGAATGCCAAAATACACTTCACGTCCCATTGGAATCTACTTGCATTGATGTTCAACTGAGAAAGTTACTGTAGAAATATTAGGATTTGTAAGCACCAGTCTCTGAAGATAGTTGTCAGTACTAAGAAACAAATATGCAGTTCATGTGGATGAATATTTCTGAGAATAATCTTGTGAAAGTTTATTATAAATCCACATAGGGGAATATAATGAATTTTAGGAGTGAACAATAAGACACATATATTTCATATTTTGAAAAATCTGGAGACTGTATATATATATATATATATATATATATATATATATATATATATATATATACAAACACACACAGAGACATTATAAAGCAGCAATATTATGCCAATAGAAATTCACCATGAAATATATATCATCCACTGATCCAAAAATATTCATTTTACTGAATATGGATTTATGTATAATGTTGTTCAACTAGGAAGCTCACCCATAGGTTGAATTTAAAGTTCCAAAAGCGTTTAGGAGGAGTGATCTCTTCTCAAAATTTGTATCTGCCAAGTAAGCCACCTCACATGAATGTAAGTGTGGTACCAGGTATGATTCTATATGTGCATATAAAAATACATTTGCTGAATAGGCTACAAAGAAAGGGAGACAGGAATTCATATATGTGTTAACTTTAAAAACACACGGAGAACTATTTCAACAAAAAAATTGACTAGATTTATAACTCCTACCCTATATAATGCAAAAGGCAATCCAACTATACACCATGCCTCCTCTGAACTGCTTGTATTTAATTCTGTTTGGGTTATTTTTCTCCATCATATTAGGATTAGTAGTCAGAGTCTAGTAGGCTATCGGTTAGTGTCAGGGATTCAGTATTTCAAATGGAAAATTGGTAAATGAATCAAATGTGTATGTAAATATGTGCTACACATAAAACCTTTCCACGCTCCTTGAGAACATTACCTTCGCCTCAAGTAAGACACACTTAGAGGAGAAGAGTGAGAAAATCTGTGAATACATATCTGGAATGGAATATGATCAGGAGTACACTTTAGAAGAGGTAGAGGAGTTTCCAAAAGTAAGGGACAGGGTAAATACTCCACAAACATGGAGCTCTTTGGCCTAAAGACTTCTTGAGAAACTGCCTCTGTGATTGAGCACTTGAAATATATGTAGTTGTCAGGATCTTTAGCTTCCTTTGTAGTTACATCATCAAAGCTGGGTCTGCATCTACGTGACCTGGACGACATGGTTTATTATTTTCCAATGAACATGAGGCAGCAGTGCTGAATTTTCTCTTTGTAGGTAAACTGTGGCCACTGGGGGCTAATTTTCTCCCCGTGTGGACTGTGAAGCCATATGGTCGTCCACCACTTTTCATGGTGTTTTTTGCTGCTGCACTGGAGTTTTGTATTTGCTTCATGAAATAAAAGGAGTTCAACTGGGATACAGTGCTGGAGGGAGTTCTGTCACGTGTAGTGGGTCAGGGACTGCAGGAGAATGCACCAAGCAGGCTTCTATCCCACATAGCTTGCCACCTTGACCATAGCAACCTGATTCTGAACATTGCCCTGAAACATCTCCATATAACAAGATGCCTTTACATATAAGGGTCTGCTGACTGCACCATGTCAGTAACATGCCTTTTGGAAGCCAATGGCAGATCCACATGGGCCCACCACAGACGTTTTATCACACACCTGCCCACCATTGCTCTAGACCCACTACTCAGGCTCCAACTTACTGGCATCTCTTTTCTACACCATTTTCATGATTCCCAGTCAATCAAGGCACTGTCTGGCATACTCATGATCAGCAACAGGACAACCAAAGGTTCTCCATTGCTACCTGGTCATGAGAATTTCAAACATTTCATGGTATTCATCTAGCTAGTTTTCAAGTATGAAGTTGGAGTCATTGTGGGCTTCAGTTCATTCAGAAACCATTAAATGATTAGGAGGCTCATTTCAATAAACGCTCTGGAGAACTCTCACAGGTAAGTCTCCCCAAAGAGTGGCCAAAAGATCACATAAATCCAGGCCCATTGAGGTCTACAATGTGAGGTCCATGTGTGTTTAGACTCTCAACTATTTCTGCCAAGTTTTTCAGAATAAAATCATGTGATATGCTGGCAGATATTCCCAGTGCTCTGTGGAAAGCCAACCTGGGCATAGATCTCAGATTTCAAGGGGGACTCTCATGTGTGGCCTCCTAATATCCCAACACAATTCATGGCCATGCTTCTCTGAGGTCAGTTCCAGAACGCACTCTCTAAGGGGAATCACACCAGAGTTTAAGCCCAGGTGGACCCAGTCATCTCTTCCAACTGCCACAAAAATGACCACAATTAAAACTAAAACACTCCCACATGACCCTCATCTTCTTGCATATATACACTCATCATCACCTCTGGCTGGAGGTTTCCTTGAGTGGTGCAGCTCAAGACAGTGTCCAAAATAAGCTCCCTTGCCCCTCATTTGCCTAATGTCATGGTGGCCTGGACACCCTTCCTGTGAACCAGGAGTGATCAAATAGGCCTGCCATTAATACTGCTCTGCTTCTACAATTTGGGGCCTACTGACTGTCGGGTATATATTCTTAATGTGATTTGGAGTCATGATAAAACTCAAGCACCTCTGCATGGCTTTGAATATCTTATTTGACCCAAAGGATCCCTATTCTAACTTGATGGAAGTCAGGAACCTTACAAAGGAAGGCGAGAGACTTCATCCAAAATGAGTGCTCTTTTGGCAATTTTAATTTTAGATGCACACATGGGAACTTTTCTAGATCCATCAGGTGCTGAGAATCTAAGCCACATCCTCAAACAGGGCCAGAGGCTGATTGAGACACATCTGTTTCCAATGCAATTAAGCAATTAGCAACAGGTGATGGCCATTCAATTCCATTTGAAAACTGTTTTCTTCAGGCATCACAAATGGGTGGCCTGAGGCCAAGACATTCCTGACATTTGGGCAACAGAATAATAGGTAAGAAAAAGGCCAAAAGCAGGGTTTCTCCACTGAGATTTTACTTGCCACACTGATATCTGTGTTTTGTGAGATGTTCGCCATTCCCTTCAGCTATGCAGTACATGGCCACGTCACAGATCTTGGATGTGGTACATATCATAGACACAAAACCATAAGCCTATTCTGGAGAGTGGCCAGAATTCAGGAAGAAAACAGGAACTTAGGAAGATAGCAGGTGTTACCATTCAATAAGGCAACCCACAGTCCATTCATAAATTAGGCAGGATGAATGATGGGAAGCTTTCTACTAGACAGGACAAATCCAATGATGCATTCTCTTTTTTAAAGTCTAAAACAATGGAAACAGTGGGAAACACAGACTTAGAAACACTCGCCTTGTCAAATGACTTACTAGAAACAGTTTACTCCAAACCAAACAAACCGCCTTTCCTACCTATTCTCAGAACATCAGACAAAACCACAAAAACACACCCAAACCCACAAAGGCACCTCCTTCCCCCAAGTAGGTCTGTGACTTTCCGGACTGTCCTCTGACTGGTGGGCCATATTATGTTCCCACATCATGGCCTGTCCTGTCTCAGATCTGGTCTCCTTGGCCAACTCTGTGAAGTTGTCAGGAGCCAGCGGTGAGCCACTACCTACTTTCTCAGGAATGGCCTCTCTTCAGAGCTTTCCTGGCATTTGGCCATCCTCACATCAGTAGGTAATAAGAAAAACAGATTCTGTCCTTGGTAAATCCAAACAAGGGAGACCACTGGGTTGGGAGTGGGACTGCCTTTGTGTGCCTGGCTTCCTAAATCCCAAGTTCAGAGAGTTCCATTATCAAGGAAGTGAGGTAGGTCACTTCCTTCAGGAACTGAATGAGGTCACTGCCTTTTCAATGACTTTGTCCTAAGAGTTGCTTCAAAGGGTATCATTAGATGGAGGCTGCCTCTACTTCCTGTGACACTTTCACAAGTTAGAATGGTATATCAACATTAGGAACCCAGGAACAGCTCTCCACAAATGTCTGGTTTGGTCCATCTTCTCTACAATAAGAAGAGAGAGGCTGATTCAGACACAACCCTTGATCCTGACAGGGTTGTTTGCTATTGAAGATGACTTTTGCTCTTTCAGGTCCTTCATAGCTGCCTACATCTTCTCCAGATATAATTTCTGAACGGATCTTTGAGGTTCTCAGCAGGTGGAAGATCCCCTACTTTCCTGTATTATAAGACCAACTCTGTCCCTGTGCTTCAGTAAAGTTAGATTGAGGGAACAGTGTAGGGTTAGAGTTAATAACATGATAGATTTGGGTTAGGAATCATTCTGCTGGATGAATAATGGTATTGGGAACCTGCGATATTTATAAGAATATAGAGGTGAAATATATGTATGAAAACAGAAATCTATTTAAGATTTGAAGCCCAGAAGGGCATTGGGCCATTGATTGTGATACTTAGCATTGAATTATGTTCCTCATAGATGTCTCAGATAAATCGATATACAATGGCATAGGACCTTGTACCTTGGTTGATTGAATGTAGAAGATAACATCCAGTCAAAAACGATAGTCTACAGGATTAGGATGATAGTCGGTAGGATTAGGAAGAAGAGTGAGTTTAGGATTTGGACCAAAAGTTCTTTAGCAATAGGGTTTCGGGTAGAGAATGAAGGTAAATGTCAACACATGTGAAGAGTCAGTCGAATTATGACCTGGGGAAAATATATAGGAAAGCAGATATCAATAGCAACATTACGAAATCAGGCAAAGTATAAAGTGAGTGATAGGCTTATTCATTTTCAACCGGGTTGAGTTTCAATATATAATCTTAGGAAGAAACAAATATGTAGTCACCAATAGCATTGACATTTGAGAGCATTAGGCAACCTGGAAATGGATGTTTTTATCAATCCATATTCACTTTCCATTTAGGCTTTGGTACAATCATAAGTGTGACCTTTGCACATTTTGTCCAGAATATTACTGTGATAAAATATATATGTAGATCAGGTGACATGAGTATTTCTTCCAACACTTCTGGGAGCAATATTTTGAAGATGAATAAATTAGTGGGAGTACAAATAGGTGGACCATGTGTATATGAATATAGAGATAATGCATGAATAGAACATACTGTGAATAAATAATATAACTGGTTCCAACTTTAAATAACGGTTTGAATTGATATCTGAAAATAAACAGGAAATCTTATATTGATATACAAACATTCATTCCAACCAGATATTCATCTAATGGTAATATTTGAGTTATGGTTTATCATGAAGAGTGTGTGTGTTTTGCTTCAATACCGATTATGGAAATCAAAATAAGGTGTTTGAAACAAAATCTCATGAAAAGACCAGTCAAGAATCATGAAGGAATACATGTGTTCTGAATCAGGAAGTGATTGAAAGTGAAACAAATGCCTATAAATTTGTGAACTTGTGGATGAAATATATATCCTCTCATGTGCAATCCTGAGGAAATAGTAATGCACCAGTGTTGAATAAAAATGAACGTCAAAAGACACATCATGTCCCATAGGAATCTACTTGCATTGATGTTAATCTGGGTCAGGTACTGTAGCATTATTAGGATTTGTATGCACCATTCACTGAAGTTAGTTTTCAGTACTAGGAAGATAATATAAATTTCAGGTGGATGAATATTTCTGAGAATAATCTAGTGAAAAGTTGATTATAAATCCACATAAATGAATATGAATGAATTTAGGGAGTGTATATAAGACACATATATAAAATATTTTGAGAAATCTGGAGAATATATATATATATATATATATATATATATATATATATATATATATATATATATACAAAATGCAAACACAGGCATTGAAAAGTAGCAATATATGTGCCAAACGAAATTCATCATGAAATATATATCGTCCACAGATGCAAAAATATTTATTTTAGTCAACATGGATATGAATAATACTGTATTACTAGGAAGTTAAAACATTGGTTGAATTTTCAGTTCCAACAGCGCTTCGGAGGAGTTTTCTCTTCTCACAATTTGTATCTGCCAAGTCAGCCATCTCACAATAGTATACGTGTGATGCCAGGTAGGATTCTATATGTGCATATAAAAATACATGTGCTGAATAGGCTACAGAGAAAGGGAGACAGGAATTCACATATTTGTTAATTTTAAAAACACATGGAGATCTATTTCAATTAAAAATTAAGTACATTTATAACACCTACCCTTTATCATGCAAAAGGCAAGTTCAACTATACACCATGCCCCCTCTGAACTGCTTGTATTTCTATTCAGCTTGGTTTATTTTTCTCCATCATATTAGGATTAGTAGTCAGAATCTAGTAGGTTTTGGGTTAGTATCAGGAATTCAGTATTTCTAATGGAAAATAAAAAAAAATGTATCCAATGTTTATGGAAATATGTTCCACACAAAAATCTTCCCACTCTCATTCAGAGCCATGCATTGACATTACCTTCACCCCAAGAAAGACACAATTAGAGGAGAAGAGATAGAAAATCTGTGAATACATATCTGCAATGGAATATGCTCAGGAGTTCAAAATCTTGGAGTTGGTAGATGAGTTTCCAAAAGTAAGGGACAGTGTAAACACTCCACAAACATGGAGCTCTGCTGGCCTAAAGACTTCTGCAGAAAATGCCTCTGAGGTTGGGCACTTGAAATATACGTTGTTTTCAGGAGCTTTAGTTTCCTTTGTAGTGAGACCATCAAAGCTAGATCTGCATCTACGTGACCTGGAGGACATTGTTTCTTATTTACCAATGAACATGAGGCAGCAGTGTTGAATTCTCTCTTCGTTGGTAAACTGTGGCAGCTGGGGCCTAAGTGTCTCCCCATTTGGACTGTGAAGACTCTTGGTCATCCTATACTTTTCGTGGTGTTTCTTGTTGTTGCACTAGGAGTTTGGTATTTGCTCCATGAAATAAAAGGAGTTGAACTGGGACAAAGTGCTGGAGGGAGTTCTGTCACGTGTTGTGGGTCAGGGTCTGCAGGAGAATGCACTAACCAGGCTTATATCCCACAATGCTTTGCCCCTTGACCATAGCAAACTTATTCTGAACATTGCCCTGAAACCTCTCCATATAACAAGATGCCTTTTCATACAAGCGTCTGCTACCTGCACCATGTCACTCACAAGCAATTTGGTAGGCAATGGCAGATTCACATAGCCACAACACAGATGTTTTATCACACACCTGCACACCACTACTCTAGTGCCACTACTCAGCAGGCTCCAACTTACTGGCATCTCTGTGCTACATAATTTTCACCAAACCCAGTCAATCAAGACACTGTCTGGTATGCTCATGATCAGCAACAGGACATCCAAAGTTTCTCCAGTGCCAACTGGTCATGGGAATTTAAAAAATTTATGATATTTATGTATCCACTTTTCAAGGTTGAAGTTGGAGGCACTGTGGGTTTCAATTCATTCGGGAAAAATGAAATGCTGAGTAAGCTCATTTCAATGAAAGATCTGAAGAACTCTCACAGGCAAGGCTTCCCAAAGAGTGGCCAAAAGGTCACAAGAAGCCAGGCCTATTGAGTTCTACAATGTGAGGTGTATGTGTGTTTTGACTCTAAACTATGGCTGCCAAGTCTTTCAGAATAAAATCATGTGATATGCTGGCTGAGATTTCCAGTGCTCTGTGGAAAGCCATCCTGGGCCTATATCTCAGTTTCCAAGGGCGACTCTCATGCGTGGTCTCCTAAAATTGCAACGAAATTCATGGCAGTACTTCTCTGAGGTCAGTTCCAGAACTCAGTCTCTAAGGGGAATCACACCAGAGTTCAAGCCTATGTTGACCCACACATCTCTTCCAACACCCACACAAATGACCACATTTAAAACCAAAACACTCCAACATGACCCTCATCTTATTCCATCTAGACACTCATTTTTATCTCTGGCTGGAGTTTTCCATGAAGGACGCAGGCCAAGACAGTGTCCAAAATAAGCTCCCTTGCCCCTCATTTGCCTAAAGTCAGGGTGCCCTGGACATCCTTCTTGTAATCCAGGAGTGAAAAAAAGACCTGCTGTTAATACTGCTCTGCTTCTCCAAATTGAGGACTACTGACTCTGGGGTTTAGGTTTTTTATGTGAATTGGAGTCATGAGAAAACCCAAGCACCTATGGGCTAGCCTCTGCAGGGATTTGAAGAACTAATTTGAAACAAAGGATCCCTATTCTCACTTGATGGAGGTCAGGAGCCTTACAGAGGAAGGCGAAAGACTTCATCCACAATGACTACTCTTTTGCCCATTTTGGTTTTGGATGCACACATGGGATCTTTCTTTAGATATATCAGGTGCTGAGAATCTAAGCCACAGCCTCACACAGCGCCAAGAGGCTGATTCAGACACATCCCTTTCCAATGCAATTAAGCAAAGAGCCACAGGTAAGGCCCATTAATTTCTATTTAAAAAATGTTTTCTTCAGGCTTCACAAAGCTGTGGTCTGAGGCAAAGACTTTGCTGACATACATGGGAAGAGAACAAAAGGTAAGCAAAAGGCCCAAAGCAGGGTTTCTCCACTGAAACTTACTGGTCACACTGATATCTGACTTTTCTGAGATGCTCGCCATTCCTTCAGCTATCCAGTACATGGCCATGTCACAGAGCTTGGACATAGTACATATCTTGGACACACAACCATGAGCCTATTCTGGAGAGTGGCCAGTATTCAGGAAGAAAACAGCAACTTAGGAATATAGCAGGTGTTGCCCATTGATAAGGCAAGCTGCATTGCATTCATAAATTGGGCAGGATGAATGCCGGAACGCTTTCTACTAGACAGGACACATCCATTGATGCATTCTCTTTTCTAATGTCTACAACCACGGACACATTGGGATACACAGAAATAGAAACAGTCACCTTGTCAAATCACTTATTAGAAACAGTTCACTCCAAACCACACAAACCACCTTTCCTACCTATTCTCAGAACATGAGACAAAACCACAAACACACACCCACACCCACAAAGGCACCTCTTTTCCCCAAGTAGGTTTCTGACTATCCGGTGTGTCCTCTGACTGGTGGGCCATACAATGTTTTCCCAAAATGGCCTGTCCTTTCTCAGATCTGGTCTCCTTGGTGAACTCCATGAAGTTGTCAGGAGCCAACAGTGAGCCAATACATGCTTTCTCAGGAAAGGCCACTCTTCAGAGCTTTCCTGGCATTTGGCCATGCACACATCAGTAGGTAATAAGAAAGACTGACTCTGTCCTTGGTAAATCCAAAGAAGTGAGAACACAGGGACAGGGACTGGGACTGGATTTGGGTGCCTGGCTTCCTGAATCCCAAGTTCAGAGATTTTCATCACCAAGGATGTGAGGTGAGGTCACTTCCATCAGGAACTGAATGAGGTCACTGCCTTGGCAACCATGTTGTCCTAACAGTTGCTTCCAAGGGTACCATGAAATGGAGGCTACCCCTACTTCCTGTGACACTTTCACAAGTTAGAATGGTATATCAACCATAGGCAACTGGAAACAGCTCTCCACACAGGCCTGGTTTGGTCCTTCTTCTCTACATTAAGAAGAGTGTGGCTGATTCAGACACATCCCTTTATCCTGACCAGGTTGTTTGCAATGGAAGATGACTTTTGCTCTCTCAGTTCCTTCATAGTTACCCAGTTAGCCACTACTTCTTCAGGGATCATTTTTGCATGGACCTTTGAGTTTCTCGGCAGTTAGAACATCCCCTACATTCCTGTATTGTAAGACCAACTCTGTCTCTGCTCTTCTGTAAATTTAGATTGTGGGAACAGTGTATGGTTACGGTTAATAACAGGTTTGATTTGGATTAGGAATCATTCTGCTGGATGTATAATGGTATTGGGAACCTGCAATATTTACAAGAATATATAGGTAAAATATAAGTATGAAAACAGAAATCGAGGTAAGATTTGAAGCCCAGAAGGGCATTGGGCCCTTGATTGTGATACTTAGCTTTGTTTTATTTTCTGCACTGATGTCTCAGATAAATCGATATACAATTGGATGATTGATTGTCAAAAAGAACTTTCAGTTAAAAAGGGATAGTTGGTAGGATTAGAAAGATAGTCGGTAGGTTTAGAAAGGAGAGTGAGTATAGTATTTGGACCAAAAGTTATTTAGCTATAGGGTTTTTTGTATAGAGTGAATGTAAATGTCCACACATGTGAAGAGTCAGTCACAATGATGAACTGTTGAAAATATGTAGGAAATATATCAGATATCAATAGAGACATTAGGAAATCTGGTAAAGTATATTCGGTAGTGAGTGTTTAACAAAATAGGTACTTCTCACTCCCTGTTACCCTGTATGCTTAATAAAACACTGTTGAAATCTTGAGAACTGTTTCCTAATCTTGTTTCCCGAATGTGCTGACCCCAACTGCCAAACTGCAGAATGTACTCCCTCGCTCGTTTGCACGCAAACATCTCACTCACCCGGACCCATCAATAAACTTCCCTCCCTGCCCTCTCCAATTAAAATATATAAGCTCTGCTTAAGCTGTTCTCAGGGCTCTCTGCTCTATTCAAGTGAGCTCTGAGCCCCAGCATGCTGGACCCCCAATAAACCCTTTGCTTTTGCATGAGACAGTCTCTTGGTGGTCTCTTCCCGTGACGCTCACCCGACCTTTACATATGGATGTTCCACCGAGATCCGGCAGCGGCGGACGAGAGACCCCAACAGGCTTCTCTTGGAGTATGTAAGGTGCCTCTTTCTGGTTTCAGGTTTCAGGTTATGGCTTGGCAAAATGGCTGTCAATGAAGAGTGTGAGCTCTCTCCGATGGTGGCTGACAGACGTGTCACAGAGCCACAGGCCACGTACCTGGGGGACGCCGCTGAGGATTCTGGAATGGAGGAACAATAGTCTCTTCGAATCAGTGATATTTAGTTTCAGATTCGGTATTGCCAGCCCATCGGGTTTTGCCGGCTACTCAGTCCTGGTCTCAGTGTTGGACGTCCATTGCGTGTCTTTATTTTCTTGTCTTGTCTGTGTCGTGTGTCGTTGCTTTTACTGTTTGTGTATCTTTCATTATGGGACAGAGCACTTCAATGCCTCTGTCCCTGACCCTTGATGACTGGACCAAAGTACACTTAAGGGCTCAGAGTCTTTCTTTTTCAGTAAAACCCTGGACCTAGCAGACTCTCTGTGACTCAGAATGGCCCACCTTTAGATTCGGATGGCCCCTAGAAGGATCTTTCTACTTCCCACTAATTTAAAAAGTAAGAGATATTGTCTTTCAGCCAGGGAAACATAGCCATCCAGATCAACAGCCATATATCTTTACTTGGAAGGACCTCTGCAAATCTCCTCCTCCATGAGTGAGGCCTTTCCTTGCCCCTGCCCCTGCTCCTACTCCTTCCCCCATGATCTCTCAAACCCTCTGCTCCTCCTCCTCCTCCACCCTGTGTTCTCCCTGAGTCAAAGATTTGACTCTACTGGACTCTCCTCCCCCTCCTTATCTCCTGCCCACATCCCCCAACTCCCAACACCCTCTAAGTGATTCCTCTGCTGCTGACTCAGCCTCTCCACCATTGGAGGAAGCTAAGCCAGCCCAGCGCCCGCCAGATAACTCCCCCGCTGCACACACAGCCCCTCCTCCGCTGGAGGAAACTGGTCCAGCTAAAGGAACTTGCCGGCGGTGAATATTTGAAAATGCTGGAACTCCCGTGATGCTCCCCCTCTATCCCTACGGGCCAGTGACTGTCGACGTCCTTGGGGGAAAAATGCAAGACTATCAATATTGGCCTTTCTCCTCTTCAGACTTATATAACTGGAAAAATAACAATCCCCCTTTTACCGAGGACCCCACCCGGCTATCAGGTGTGGTTGAGTCATTGATGTTTTCACACCAGCCTAATTGGGATGACTGCCAACAACACCTAGGGACTCTCTTCATGACAGAGGAACAAAAGAGAATCCTCCTGGAAGCTAGAAAAAAATATTCTCGGACCAGATGGGTGACCGACACAACTTCCCAAAATATTCAACACGGCTTTCCCTTGAACCAACCCAACTGGGCCCCCAACACCTTTGAAGGTAGGGAGCATTTCTCCACTTATCACCGGGTTCTAATTGCGGGTATTTTAGTGGCCGCTAGGTGACCAACAAATTTGGCCAAGGTAAGAGAGATTATTCAAGGGCCTGATGATTCCCCCTCTATCTGTCTAGAGAGAATTATGGAGGCATATAGGAGATATACTCCTTTCAATCCTCAGGCAGAGGATCAAAATGCATACGCATGATGGCCTTTATTGGGCAAGCTGCCCTGGATATTAAAAGAAAGTTACAATGCTTAGATGGATTACAAGATATGACTTTGAGAGATTTCGTCTGAGAAGCCAAGAAGGTATACTATAAGGTAGAAACTGAGGAAGAGTAGGGAGCAAAGGGAGGATAAAATAAAAAGACAGACTAAGGCATTGACTAAGGTCTTGGTCTCAAAAACAAATAGGCCAGAAATAAGAAACATGGAGACAGGAAGGAATACCTGGGCCCACACTACAGGCCACCCCTGGCCTCAGATCCATGTGCCTACTGTAAAGAAAATGGACTCTGGGTCAAAGAGGGCCCTAGAAAGAGACAGCCATGCCAGCCAGCCATTCTGACTCTGGAGGATGACTAAGAACGTCGGGGTTCACATCTCCTCACAGAGGTCAGGGTAACATTTGAAGTAGAGGGTACCCCAGTAAACTATGAAGTAGATACAGGGGCAATATACTCAGCCCTTAAGGCCCCATTGGGCTCTCTTTCAAATAAAAGGTCTCTAATTCAAGGGGCTAATTACAGTAAATATCGAGCTTGGACAACTAAGAGGACCATGGACCAGGGGGAAAAAATATCCATCACTCCTTTTTAGTAATCCAAGAATGCCCTGCCCCATTGATGGGCAGAGATCTGCTCACCAACCTCGGGGCCAAAATAACTTTTAACCCTGAAGGCCCCCAATTGGAATTTCTAAATCCTTCAGTAAAAACTCCTATAATCACGGCTCTAAATATGACAGTAGAAAATGTACATCAACTCACTCACCTTGGTTCAAAGAAATTGCATTCATTCCTGAAGGATCAAGAACAGAGTTTTCCACTAACCGACTCACAGCGAAAGAAAATAACTAAACGGGTTACAAAAGCCTTTCGGGTCCATCAATTGGTTAATGCTTACCCTTCCAAGCTTCCTGCAGGAAAGCACCTACGAGGAGCCAGACCAGGACAATTCTGGGAAGTGGACTTAACTAAAATTCAGCCAGCAAGGGATGGACTGAAATATCTCCTAGTCTTTGTAGATACATTTTCAGGATGGATTGAAGCCCTCCCCAGGAAAAAAAAAAAAGGAAAAAGAAAAAAAAAAGAAACAACACAAATGGTGGTCAAATGATCCTGGAAGATATTTTTTCAAGAAACGGCCTCCCTAAAGTAATAGGGTCTGATAATGCACCGGCGTTTGTGGCTCAGGTAAGTCAGGGGTTTGCCAGGACCCTGGGGATTAATTGGAAGTTACATTGTGCTTATAGACCACCGAGTTCAGGACAGGTAGAAAGAATGAATAGAACCATTAAAGAGACCATAACAAAATTAAGCTTAGAGACCGGCATAAAAGATTGGACTATGCTCCTGCCTTATGCACTGTTTAATGCAAGAAATACTCCCTCTGTTTCTTTGTGTAACCTCACCCCCTATGAAATTCTCTATGGTGCCTCTCCTCCAGGACGGGACCTAACCCCAACTCTAAGACCTAACGATCCCTTCCACACCCCCTTGCTTGAAAGACTTAAAGTTCTTAAAAGAACTCAGGGATACCTGCGAAAACAGATGGCCACTGCCTACCAAACTGGGGAAGAGGGAACTGCACATCGATATCAAGTAAGAGACTTCGTCTAGGTAACATGACATCAGGTGTCATCCCTGGAACCCCGCTGGAAAGAACCATAGCAGGTGCTACTTATAACACCTACAGCAGTAAAGGTAGACAGAATCTCTTCCTGTATCCATATCTCTCATCTCAAGCCTGCGGCCTGTCCAGACACTGACTGGAAACTGGAAAAGACTGGTAACACTTTCAAATTGTGTATTCGCCATGTGGATAAGGCTATAGACTCTCCCCTTCACCACCAGTAGTACTAACCCTCATCAGCCCGTTCAGCAGCGATGGCTGATCACAATCCTACTGGAAAAGAAGTATGGTCTATCTTGCATACAGCCCATTTAGGGACCTGGTGGCCATCTCTCCCCCCAGATATTTGTCAGCTGGGTATAGGTCTTTCCTATTGGGATATCCCTGATGAAGAGGATCCCACTAAAATTCCATTAAATCCCTTCTACACAATAGATAATGGAAACAATCATTATGGATGTAGCGACACGTGAGCCAGATGCAGGTTGGCTTGCCTAGATTACTGTTTGCCCGGCGGTCTATCAAAGACACAAAACTCACGGCTGTGTTGGGGGATAGCCGACTTCTTCTGTAAGTCATGGGGATGTGAGCATACAGGAAGTGCCTGATGGAACCCAAACTCCTAATCAATTTCTGTACAAAGCATTGGCCATATTACCAATTAGATAACCAAAACCGATGGCCCACAGAGGGGTCTCTTGATCCTCAAATCTGCATGACCTTTTTAACCTCTGCAAATGATCAAAAAGGTGAAAGGTGATTCCCCTATGTGGAGGCCTTTTCCCTCCTTTGCTCACATCCTGAACTATGCTTCTCCAATAGATCCTCACACACAGCCTTCTGCTCCAGACCTGCAGCGGTCACTCCCACCTCAGCAACATGATTTCTCCCCTCCAATTTCTAGATCAAAAACCCAAACCTCCGCCAATTCTCAGACCATTACTCTCTTGCTGAGGTAGCAGGTACATAGGTACCCCTCCACCCACTCACTAATCTCTTCTCCTGTCAGAGCCCACACCGGGTCCCAGCAGGTCCTCTTACCAGTTAACCCAAAGCTCAAATCAGCTGAGGAGAGCCCTTAGACCCCTATCCAAAATGAAATGAAAATGGCCTTTAAAATTTCTTTGTCATCACTGAAAACAGGTTACTAAGAATTTAAAGTCCCTCACAGTTTTTTAGGGATACTAACTCCCGTCTTCCCCTTTGCTCTACCTGTTCTACTGCTCAACTTTTTGTTTCTAGGAAAATCCCAGACCCCTTTCCCATTATTCTTTTACATCTCTCCTACCTCATTCAGATCAATGGAGCTGCTCACAGCCACACCTTCCCCGTCTTCCCCCTCTGTACCAGGCCCTCAGAAAAGTCTTAACTGACCTTCTCCAGAAGTCTTCACCATGGCTGACTTTAGGGCTTTCAGCAAAAGAGTCCCTATAAAAGAGTTCAGAGTAGATAAACTTCCTCTTTTAGTGTTGCCCTCTTCTACTTGGCCACTGGCTAAAACAATCAGCACTCCTACGCTAGACACCTCATTACTAGTTTTTCACAAAATATGTGAACAAGGCCTCTGGCCTTGAGCTGGGGCTTCACAGAGATGGCTAGATTTTTATGATAAAGATGTTACCAACTGGGCTCCATGGTAACAGCTGGCAGGGGGAAAATATAAAGGGAAGAAAAAGCTCTCCCTCACCCAGGTGTCCTTGAAAAGTTAACTTGCCCAGAACAGAGGAAAAACCAGGAAAAAAACTGCCTTTTGTGAACTTCTGCAGACTGTGAACTTCTGAGCCCCTTCCCTTACATGTTGGGTACAAAATTCTGAAACTACCGAAACTTGGGTTTCAGGGGATTAGTTGATTACAACAGAAGTAATGCCCTCTGAAACCGTTTGCAACAAACAGGACTGTCTCCCTGTCTTTGGTACTATCTTAGGTGCCTTGCCTTGTCCGTGCCTAAAACAGTATAATTCTATATACTTAAACATTGTTTATGTTTTCATCAAATGGTCAACAGCTGGGATTAATTGTGTAATGGTGCAGATGTTTCCCAGAGTGCTTTATTATGACGCAGGCTCATTTGAAGATCAAATAGGTGGCCATAAAACCCGGTTCCACTGGGAACATATATCCCTCACTTTAGCCATCCTATTAGGAATAGGAGTTGCTGCAGGGGTGGGCACAAGAACTACTGCCTTGGTCCATGAGACACATCAAATGACCCAATAAGAAGCAACAATACACCAAAACTTAAAGATATTAGAAACCTCTATCACAGCTTTTCAGGAATTTTTAACCTCTCTCTCTGAAGTTGTTTTACAGAACAGTCGAGTGTTGATCCTCCTCTTCATGAGAGAAGGGGTCCTTTGTTCTGCATCGATGGAAGAATGTTGTGTTTATGCTGACCATAGTGGAGTTGTTAAAAAATCTATGAGTAAATTAAAAAATGCCTTGAAGAGTGTCAACGAGAGAGGGAGGCCCATAAACGGTGGTTTGAGTCTTGGTTCACACTGTCCCCTCGTTAACTATGAATTTATCAACCCTGGCCAGTCCAATAATAATCCTCATATTATTGCTAACTATACAATCCTGTTTGCTAAACCGTGTAATTTCTTTTCTCCAAGCTCAAATTGGACAAGTTGAACTTATGGTAATACCCCACTAGCAGACATAGAATGTGACACCCGGCAATGATCACTTTTATGATTAAAAGTAGCCAGAAGAAGAATTGGGGGATGAAAGGTTAATAAAATAGGCACTTGTTACTTCCTTTTTTTCTGTACTCTTAACAAAACACTGTTGAATTCTTGAGAAATGTTTGCTAATCTTGTTCCCATAATGTGCTGTCCCCAAGTGACAAACTGCAGAATGTACTCCCTCACCCGGTTGCACGCAAACTGCCCACTTGCCCTGACCCATCAATAAACTTCCCTCCGTGCCATCACAAAGGAAAGTATATAAGCTCTGCTTAAGCTTTTCTCAGGGCTCTCTACTCTATTCAAGTGAGCTCTGAGTACCAGCATGCTGGACCCCCAATAAACCCTTTGCTGTTTCATGAGATAGTCTCTTGGTGGACTCTTCCTCCAACGCTCGACTGACCTTTACTTGGATGATTGAATGTTGAAGAGAACATCCATTCAAAAAGGGATAGTCGGTAGGATTAGAAATATAGCTGGTAGGATTAGGACGAAGAGTGAGTATAGGATGAACTGGAGAAAATACGTAGGAAAGCAGATATCAATAGAGACATTATGAAATCAGGCAACGTAAAAAGTGAGTGATAGGATTAGACATTATCAACAGTGTTGAGTTTCAATATATAAACTTAGGAAGAAACAAATATGTACTAACCAATATCATTGACATTTGAGAGCAATAGGCAACCTGGACATGAATGTTTTTAGTAATCCAGGATTGCTTTCCATTTAGGCTTTGGTACAATCATAAGTGTGACCTTTGCATTTTGTGATATGAATATTACTGGGATTAAATGTATATGTAGATCAGGTGACATGAGTATTTCTTCTAACATTTTGGGAGCAATATTTTGAAGACGTATAAATTAGTATTGGGGGTACAAAAGTTGTACCCTGTGTCTATGAATATAGAAGTAATGCATGAATTGACAATACTGTGAATAAATAATATAACTGTTTCAACTTTAAATAATGGATTGAATTGATATCTGAAAATATATAAGAAATCTTATATTGATATACAATCATTCATTCCATCGAGTTATACATCAAATGGTAATATTAGGGTTATGTTTTATCATGAAGGGTGTGTGAGTTTTGCTTCAAAAGTGATTATGGAAATGGAAAATAATGTATTTGGAATGAAGTCTCATGAAAAGACGAGTCAAGAAACATAGAGGAATACATGTGTTCTGAAGCAGGAAGTGATTGTAAGCATAACAAAAGCCTATAAATTTAGTAACTTGTGGATGAAATATATATCCTATGATGTGCAAAAACCGAAGAAATAGTATGTAACAGTGTTTAATTAAAATGAACGTCAAAATACACATCATGTCCCATTGGAATCTACTTGCATTGATGTTAAACTGGGTCAGTTACTGTAGAAACAATAGGATTTGTAAGGAGCATTTAATAAAGTTAGTTTTCAGTACTAGGAAACAAAAATATATTCCAGGTGGATGAATATATCTGAGCATAAACTTGTGAAAATTTGATTATAAATCCACATTAATTAACATGAATGAATTTAGGGAGTGTATATATGACACAAATATTACATATTTTGAAAAGTCAGGAGAGTGTATATATATATATACAAAAAACACACACAGACACATTAAAAAGTAGCAATATATATGCCAAACAAAATTCATCATGAAATATACATAATCCACAGGTTCAAATATATTCATTTTACTGAACATGGATTTATGTATAATGTTGTTCAACTAGGAAGCTCACCCATAGGTTGAATTTTCAGTTCCAAAAGCATTTAGGAGGAGTGATCTCTTCTCAGAATTTCTTTCTGCCAAGTCAGCCACTTCACAAAAATGTATGAGTGATACTAAGTAGGATTCTATTTGTGCATATAAAAATACATGTGCTGAATAGGCTCCAGAGAAATGGAGACAGGAATTCACACATAAGTGAACTTTAAAATCAATGGAGAACTATTTCAATTAAAAATTCACTAGATTTGTATCACCTACGAAAAATCATGCAAAAAGGCAGTCCAACTATACATGATGCCTCCCCTGAACTGCTTGTATTTCTCTAGTGTTTGGGATATTTGCCTCCATCATATTAGGATTAGTATTCAGAGTCTAGAAGGGTGTGGGTTAGTGTCAGGGATTCAGTATTTCATATGAAAAATAGGAAAATGAATGCAATGTGTATGCAAATATGTGCTACACAAAATCTTCCCACTCTCATCCAGAACAATGCCTAGACATCACCTTCACCCCAAGTAAGACACAATTAGAGGAGAAGAGTTAGAAAATCTTTGAATACATATCTGCAATGGAAAATTATCAGGAGTTCACAACCTTGGATATGGTAGAGGAATTTCCAAAAGTAAGAAACAGGGTAAACCACTCCACAAACATGGACCTTTGCCTGCCTAAAGACTTCTTGATAAACTGCCTCTAAGGATGGGCACTTGAAATATATGTTGTTGTCAGGAGCTTTAGCTTCCTTTCTAGTGAGACCATCAAAGCTAGGTCTGATTCTCTGTGACCTGGAGGATATGCTTTCTTATTTTCCAATGAACATGAGGCAGTAGTGCTGAATTCTCTCTTTGTAGGCAAATTGTTGCCACGGGGGCTAAGTGTATCCACATGTTGACTGTGAGTCCATTTGGTCATCCTCCACATTTCGTGGTGTTTCTTGGTGCTGCACTGGGAATTTGGTATTTGCTTCACGGAATACAAGGAGCTCAACTGGGACGCAGAGCTGGAGGGAGTTCTGTCAGGTATGGTGGGTCAGGATCTGCAGGAGAATGCACCAATCAGGCTTCTATCCCACATAGTTTGCCCCCTTGACCATAATAACCTGATTGTGAACATTTCGGTTAAACCTCTCCTTATAAAAAGATGCCTTTACATATAAGAGTCTGCAGGATGCACCATGTCAGCCACAAGCCATTTGGAAGTCAAAGGCAGATCCACAAGGCCCCAGGACAGAAATTTTATCACAAAACTGCACACCACAGCTCTTGGTCAACTACTCAGTAGGCTCCAACTTACTGGCATCTCTGTTCTACACCATTTTCATGAAACCCAGTCAATCAAGGCACTGTCTGGTTCACTCATGATTATCTATAGGACATCCAAAGGTTCTCCAGTGACACCTGGTGATGGGAATTTCAAAAATTCAATGGTATTAATCTATCCATTTTTCAAGGATGAAGTTTGAGGCACTGTGGGATTCAATTCATTCAGGAACCATTAAATGGAGAGGAAGCTCACTTCAATGAAAGCTCAGGAGAATTCTAACAGGCAAGGCTTCCCAAAGACAGGCTAAAAGGTCACATTAAGCCAGGCATTTGAGGTCTACAATGTGTGGTCCATGTGTGTTTTGACTTGCAACTATGGCTGCCAATTCTTTAAGAATAAAATCGTTTGCTATCCTTCCTGAGATTCCCAGTGCTCTGTGAAAAGCTACCCTGGGCCTAGACCTCAGTTTCCAAGGGCGACTCTCATGCCTGGCCTCCTAAAATCCCAACACAATACATGGCAATACTTCTTTGAGGTTAGTTCCAGAACTCAGTCTCTAAGGGGAATCACAGCAGTGTTCAAGCCCAGGTGGACCCAGTCATCTCTTCCAACGGCCACAAAAATGACCACAATAAAAACCAAAACACTTCCACATGGCCCTCATCTTCTTCCATATAGACACTCATCATAATCTCAGGCTGTAGGTTTCCATGAGGGTCACAGACAAAGACAGTATCCAAAATAAGGTCCTTTGCCCCCATTTGCCTAAAGTCAGTGTGGCAGGTACACTCTACATGTGAACCAGGTGTGATCAAAGAGGCCTGGCGTTAATATGGCTCTGATTCTCCATTTTGTGGCCTAATGACTGAGGGGTTTAGATTCTTTTTGTTAATTGGAGTCATGAGAAAACCCAAGAACCTATGGCCTAACCTCTGCAGTGATTTGAAGAACTCATTTGACCCAAAAGATCCCTAACCTCAAAGATGGAGGTCAGGAACCTTACAGAGCAAGGTAAGAGACTTAATCCACAATGACTGCTCTTTTGGCTATTTTGGTTTTAGATGCACACATGGGATTTTTTTAGATCCATAAAGTGCTGAGAATCTAAGCCACAACCTCACACAGGGCCAAGAAGCTGATTCAGACACATCCCTTTCTAAAGCAATTAAGCAAAGAGCCACAGCTGATGCCCATACATTTCCATTTGAAAACTCTTCAGTCTTTTCAAAGGGGTGCCTGAAGCAAAGACCTTCCTGACATTCAGGGCAACAGTACAATAGGTAAGCAAAAGGCCCAAAGCAGAGTTTCTCTACTGAGACTTTCCTGGTCACACTGATATCTGAGTTTTTTGAGATGCTCACCATTCCCTTCAGCTATCCAGTACATAGCCGTGTCACAGAGCTTGGAGGTGGTACATATCTTGGACACAAAACCATGAGCCTATTCTCGAGATTGTCCAGAATTCAGAAAGAAAACAGCAACTTATGTAGATATTAGGAGTGGCCCATCCATAAGGCAAGCCGCAGATCATTCATAAATACGGCAGGATAAATCCTGGAAAGATTTCTACTAGACAGGACATATGTATTGATGAGCTCTCTTGTCTAATGTCTACAACCACGGACACAGTGGGATACACAGACATAGAAACACTCGCCTTGTCAAAAGACTTACTAGAAACAATTCACACCAAACCAAACCAAACAACTTTCCTACCTATACTCAGAATATGAGACAAACCAAAAACCCACACAGACCCCCAAGTAGGTCTGTGAAAATACGGAGTGTCCTTTGACTGGTGGGCCTTAATATATTCCCCCATAATGGGCTGTCCTGTCTCAGATCTGGTCTCTGTGTTCAACTCTATGAAGCTGTCAGGAGCCAGTGGTGAGCCACTACCTTCTTTCTCAGAAAAAGCCCCTCTTCAGACCTTCTTGGCATTTGGCCATCCTCACATCAGTAGGTACCAAGAAAGACTGTCTCTGTCCATGGAAATTCCAAACAAGTTTGACCACTGGGAGTTGGACTTGGACTGGCTCTGGGTGCCTGGCTTCCTGTATCCCAAGTTCAGAGAGTTCCATCACCAAGGAAGTTAGTTGAGGTCACTTCCTTCAGGAACTGAATGAGGTCACTGCCTTGGAAACCACTTTGTCCTCACAGTTGCTTCCAAGGGTCCCATGAGATGGATGCTGCCCCTATTTCCCGTGACACTTTCACAAGTTAGAATTGTATATCACCCATAGGCACCCGGGAACAGCTCTCCACAAAGGCCTGGTTTGGTCCATCTTCTCTACATTAAGAAGAGAGAGGCTGATTCTGACACAACCCTTCATCCTGACCAGGTTGTTTGCCATGGAAGATTACTTTTAATCTTTCAGGTCCTTCATTGCTGCCTACATCTTCTCCAGGGATCATTTCTGCATGGACCTTTAAGATTCTCAGCAAATGGAAGATCCCCTACATTCCTGTATTGTAAGACCAACTCTGTCCCTGCTCTTCTGTAAAGTTAGATTGAGGGAAGAGTGTATGGTTAGGGTTAATAACATGTTCGATTTGTGTTATGACTCATTCTGCTGGATGAATAATGGTATTGGGAACCTGCGATATTTATAAGATTATATAGGTGAAATATATGTATGAAAACAGAAATCTAGAATTTGAAGCCCAGAAGCGCATTGGGCCCTTGATTGGGATACATAGTGTTGAATTACGTTCTGCACAGATGTCTCAGATTAATCCATATACAATGGCATAGGACCTTGTAAATTGGATGATTGAATGAGGAAGAGAACATCCAGTCAAAAAGGGATAGTTGGTAGGATTACAAAGATAGTCGGTAGGTTAGGAAGTAGAGTGAGTTTAGAATTTGGACCGAAACTTCTTTAAAAATAGGGTTTCAGTTAGAGAGTGAATGTAAATGTCAGCACATATGAAGATTCAGTCACAATGATGAACTTTGAAAAATATGTGGGAAAGCAGTTAATAATAGAGATATTACAAAATTAGGCAAAGTATAAAGTGAGTGATAGGATTCGACATTTTGAACAGGGTTGAGTTTGAATATATAATCTTAAGAAGAAACAAATATGCAGTCACCAGTAGGATTGACATTTGAGAGCATTAGACAACCTGGCCTTGGATGCTTTTAGTAATCCATGTTCACTTTCCCTTTAGGCTTTGGTAAAATCACAAGTGTGACCTTTGCATTTTTTTGTCCAGAATATTACAGTCATAGAATGTATATGTAGATCAGGTGACATGAATATTTCTTCCAGCAATTCTGGGAGCAATGTTTTGAAGTCCTATAAATTAGTATTGGGTGTACAAAGAGGTGTACCCTGTGTGTATGAATATAGAGATAATGCATGAATAGACCACATTTTGAATAAATAATATAACTGGTCCCACTTTAAGTAACAGATTGAATTGATATCTGAAATCTTATAAGAAATCTTATATTGATATAACATCATTCATTCCAACCAGCAATACATCTAAAGGTAATATTAGGATTATAGTTTATCATGAAAAATATGTGAGTTTTGCTTCAAAAGTGATCATGGAAATTGAAAATAATGTGTTTAAATAGAAGTCTCATCAAAAGACCAGTCAAGAAACATGGAGGAATACATGTGTTCTGACGAAGAAAGTGATTGAAAGTGAAACTAATGCCTATAAATTTGCGAACTTGTGGATGAAAATATATCCTATGATGTGCATAAACTGAAGAAACAGTAATGTAGCAGTCTTGAATAAAAATGAACATCAAAATACACATCATGTCCCATAGGAATCTACTTGCATTGAAGTTAAACTGGGTCAGTTACTGTAGAAATATTAGGATTTTTATGCACCATTCACTAAAGTTAATTTTCAGTACTAGGAAACAAATATGTATTTAAGGAGAATGAATATTTTGAGAAAAGTCTTGAGAAAATTTGATTATAAATCCACATACTTGAATATGAATGAGTTAAGGGAGTGTATAATAAGACACATATTTCATATTTTAAAATATCTCGAGAGTATATATATATATATATATATATATATATATATATATATATATACACACACACACACACACACAAACAAACATACACAGACATTAAAAATAACATAATATATACCAATTGAAATTCACCATGAAATGTATATCATCCAGAGATCCAAAAATACTTATTTTCTTGAACCTGGATTTATGTATAATGTTATTCAACAAGGAAGCTCACTCATAGGTTGAATTTTCAGTTCCAATAGCATTTAGGAAGAGTGATCTCTTAAAATTTGTATCTGCCAAGTCAGCCACGTCACAAGAATGTACGTGTGGTATAAGGTAAGATTCTATAATTGCATGAAAAATACATGTGCTGAATAGGCTACAGAGAAAGGGAGACAGGAATTCACATATTTGTTAACTTTAAAACACATGGAGAACTATTTCAACAAATAATTGACTACATTTATATCTCCTATCCTATATAATGCAAAAGACAATTCCAACTATACACCATGCCTCCAGTTCTGAACTGCTTGTATTTTTTTCTTTTTGGGTTATTTTTCTCCATCTTGTTAGGATTAGTTGTCAGAGTCTACCAAGGTAGGTGTTAGTGTCAGGTATTCAGTATTTCGAATGGAAAATTGGAAAATGAATACAATGTGTATGTAAATATGTGGTACACAAAAATCTTTCCACTCTCATCCAGAACAATGCCTTGACATTACCATCACCCAGAGAAAGACACAATTAGAGGAGTAGAGTTAGAAAATCTGTGAATAAATAACTGGGATGGAATATGCTCAGGAGTTCACAAACTTGGAGGTGGTAGAGGAGATTCCAAAAGTAAGGGACAGAGTAAACACTCCACAAACATGGAGCTCTGCTGGCCTAAAGACTTCTTGAGAAACTGCCTCGTAGGTTGGGCACTTGAAATATATATTATTGTCTGGAGCTTTAGCTTCCGTTGTAATGAGACCATCAAAGCTGGGTCTGAATCTATCTGACCTGGAGGACATGGTTTCTTATTTTCCACTGAATATGAGGCAGCAGTGCTGAATTCTCTCTTTGTAGGTAAACTGTGGAAACGGGGGGCTAAGTGTATCCACATGTGGACTGTGAAGCCATTTGGTCATCCTCCACTTTTTGTGGTGTTTCTTGCTGCTGCACTGGGATTTTGGTATTGCTTCATGAAATACATAGAATTCAACTGTTACCCGGTGCTTGAGGGAGTTCTGCCATGTGTGGTAGGTCAGGGTCTGCAGGAGAATGCACCAACGAGGCTTCTATCCCACATAGCTTGCCCCCTTGACCATAGCACCTTGATTCTAAACATTGCCCTGAAACCTCTCCATATAACAAGATGCCTTTACATATAAGGGTCTGCTGGCTGCACCACGTCAGTCACAAGCAATTTGGACGCCAATGGGAGATCCATATGGCCCCACCACAGATGTTTTATCACACACCTTCCCACCACAGCTCTGGGCCCACTCCTCAGCAGTCTTAAACTTTTTGACATCTTTGTTCTGAACCATTTTCATGAAAACCAGTCAATTAAGGCACTGTATTATATACTCATGATCAGAAACAGGACATCCAAAGTTTCTCCAGTGCCACCTGGTGATGGGACTTTAAAGAATTTCATGGTATGTATCTAGCCATTTTTCAAGGATGAAGTTGGAGGCACTGTGTGTTTCAATTCATTCGGGAACCATTAAATGGTGAGGAAGCTCATTTCAATGAAATCTCTGGAGAACTCTCACAGGCAAGTCTTCCAAAATAGTGGCCAAAAGATCACATGAATTCAGGCCCATTGATGTCTACAATTTTCCGTCCATGTGTGATTTGACTCTCATCTATGGCTGCCAAGTCTTTCACAATAAAATCATGTGATATCCTGGCTCAGATTCCCAGTGCTGTGTGAAAAGCCACCCTGTGTCTATATCTCAGTGTCCAAGGGCCCCTCTCTTGCGAAGCCTCCTAAAATCCCAAGACAATTCTTGGCAATACTTCTCTGAGGTCAGTTCAAGAACTCAGTCTCTAAGGGAAATGACCCCAGAGTTCAAGCCCAGGTGGACCAAGTCATCTCTTCCAACCGCCACACAAATGACCACAATTAAAACCAAAACACTCCCACATGGCCCTCATCTTCTTCCATATAGACACTCATTATTACCTCTGGCTGGAGGTTTCCATGAGGGGCGCAGCCCAAGACAGTGTCCAAAATACACTCCCTTGCCCCTCATTTGCCTAAAGTCTGGGTGGCCTGGAAACTCGTCCGGGGAAGCAGCAGTGATAAAATAGGCCTGCTGTAAATACTGCTCTGCTTCTCCAGTTTGAGTCCTACTGAAAGTCAGTTATAAATTCTTTATGTGATTTGGATTTTGCAGAAAACCCAAGCACCTATGGGCTAGCCTCTGCAAGGCTTTGAAGAACTCATTTGAACCAAAGGTTCCTATTCACCCTTGATTGAGGTCAGGAACCTTACAGAGGTAGGCGAGAGACTTCTTCCACAATGACTGCTCTTTTGGCTAATTTAGTTTTGGATTCACACATGGGATCTTTTTTTACATCCATTATGTGCTGAGAATCTAAGCCACAGCCTCACACAGGACCTAGAGCCTGATTCAGATACATCCCATTCCAAAGCAATTAAGCACAGAGCCACAGGTGATTCCCATTAGTTTCCATTTGAAAACTGTTTTCTTCAGGCTTCCCAAATTGGGGCCTGAGGCAAAGGCCTTCCTGACATTCAGGGCAACAGAACAATAGGTAAGAAAACAGCCCAAAGCAGTGTTTCTCCACGGAGACTTTCCTGATCACACTGATATCTCAGTTTTCTGAGATGCTCGCAATTCCCTTCAGCTATCCAGTACATGGCCATGTCACAGAGCTTGGAGGTGGTACATATCTTGGACACAAAAACATGAGCCTATTCGGGAGAGTGGCCAGAATTCAGAAAGAAAACAGGAACTTAGGAAGATATCAGGATTGCCCATGGATAAGGAAAGCCACAGTTCATTCATAAATTGGGAAGTATGAATGCTGGGAAGCTTTCTACTAGACAGGACACATCCATTGAAGCATTCTCTTTTCTAATGTCTACAACCACGGACACAGTGGAATACACAGACCCAGAAACACTCGCCTTGTCAGACGACTTACTAGAATCAGTTCACTCCAAACCAAACAAATCACCTTTCTTACATATTCTCAGAGCATGAGACAAAAAAACACAAACCCACACACACACACCCACAAAGGCAAATCCTTCCCCCAAGAAGGTCTGTGACTATCCGGAGGTCCTCTGACTGATGGGCCATTCTATGTTCCTCCGAAATGGCCTGTCCTGTCTCAGATCTGTTCTCCTTGTGCAACTCTATGAAGTTGACAGGAGCCAGTGGCGAGCCACTACCTGGTTTCTCAGGAATGGCCACTCTTCAGAGCTTTCCTGGCATTTGGCCATCCTCACATCAGTAGGTACCAAGAAAGACTAACTCTGTTCTTGATGAATCCAAACAAGTGAGACCACTGGGATTGAAACTGGGACTGGCTCTGGGTGCCTGGCTTCCTGGATCCCATGTTCAGAGAGTTCCATCATCAAGGAAGTGATGTGAGGTCACTTCCATCAGAAACTGAATGAGGTCACTGCCTTGGCAACCACATTGTCCTAACACTTGCTTCCAAGGGTCCCATGAGATTGAGGCTGCCCCTACTTCCTGTGACACTTTCACAAGTTAGAATGCTATATCAACCATAGGCACTCGGGAACAGCTCTCCACATAGGCCTTCTTTGGTCCATCTTCTCTACATTAAGAAGAGAGAGACTGATTCAGACACAACCCTTCATCCTGACCAGACTCTTACTCTCTCTGGTCCTTCATAGCTGCCAACATCTTGTACAGAGATCATTTCTGCATGGACGTTATAGGTTCTCAGCAGGTGGAAGATCCCCTACATTCCTGTATTGTAAGACCAACTCTTTCCCTGCTCTTAGGTAAAGTTAGATTGAGGGAACAGTGTATGGTTAGGGTTAATAACATGTTCGATATGGGTTAGGAATCATTCTGCTGGATGAATAATGGTATTCGGAACCTGTGATATTTATAAGACTATCGAGGTGAAACATAAATATGAAAACAGAAATCTAGGAACGATTGGAAGCCCAGAAGGTCATTGGGCACTCAATTGGTATACTTAGCTTTGAATTTCGTTCTGCACAGATGTTTCAGATAAATAGATAATCAATGGCCTAGGACCTTGTACCTTGGATCATTGAATGTAGAAGAGAACATCCACTCAAACAGGGATAGTCGGTAGGATTAGGAAGATAGTTTGTAGGTTTCAAAAGAATAGGGAGTAAAGCATTTGGACCAAAAGTTTTTTAGCTATGGGGATTCAGTTAGAGAGTGAATGTCAATGTCAGCACATGTGAAGAGTCATTCGCAATTATTAACTGGAGAAAAGGTGTAGGAAAGCAGATATCAATAGAGACATTAGGAAATCAGGTACATTACAACGTGTTTGATAAGAAAATACATTTTTAACAGGGTTGAGGTTGAATATATAATCTTAGGAAGAAACAAATATGTAGTCTTATTATACGATTAAGAATGATATTTGAGAGCATTAGGGAACCAGGTCATGGATGTTGTTAGTAATACATGGTCACATTCAATTTGGGCTTTGGTACAATCATAAGTGTGACCCTTGCATTTTGTGTCAGGAATATTACTGAGATGAAATGTATATGTATATTAGGTGAGTAGAAAATTCATCATGAAATATATATCATCCACAGGACCAAAAATATTCATTTTACTTAACGTGGATATATAGGTGAAATATAAGTATGCAAACAGAAGCCTAGGTAAGATTTGAAGCCCAGAAGAACACTGGGCCTTTGATTGTGATACTTAGATTTGAATAATGTTCTGCAGAGTTGTCTCAGATAAATCGATATACAATGGTACAGGACCTTGTACCTAGGATGATTGAATGTCAAAGAGAACATCCAGTCAAACAGGTATAGTCAGTAGGATTAGGAATATATACTGTAGGATTAGAAAGAAGAATGAGTAAAGGATTTGGACAAAAAGCTATGCTTCTCCAATTTGAGGCCTACTTTCATGCGTGGGCGACGCATGAAATATTCCAAGATTGTTGCTAATTAATGCCATTTCAATAAGCCAGACGAACCTTTTAATTTAGCACCATTTTTTTTAAATCTTACACACTGAGGGGAACAGATACCATATCATAATTTATTTTCTTTGCCCAAGTTAATGCACTGGTATATCTAGTGGAATTTTCTCAGGCTACCTAGTTAAAAATTTAAATGCCTATAAATTTGTGAACTTGTGGATGAAAGGATATATCCTATGATGTCCATAAACTGAAGAAAAAGTAATGTACCAGTGTTGAATAAAAACAAACTTCAAAATACATATCATGTCCCATAGGAATCTAACTGCATTGATGTTAATCCTGGTCAGTTACTATAGAAATATTAGGATATATAAGGACCATTCACTGAAGTTAGTTTTCAGTACTAGGAAACAAATATGTATTTCAGGTGGTTGAATATTTCTGAGAATAATCTTGTGAAATGTGAAATGTTGATTATAAATCCACATACACGAACTAGAATGAATTTACGGAGTGTATAATAAGACACATATATTTCATATTTTGGAAAATCTGGAGATATATATATATATATATATATATATATATATATATATATACACACACACACACACACACACACACACACACATTAAAATGTAGCAATATATATGCCAATCGAAATTTATCATGAAATATATATCATCCACATACCTAAAAATATTAATTTTACTGAACATGGATTTATGTTTAATGTTGTTCACTAGGAAGCTCACCCATAGGTTGAATTTTCAGTTCCATCAGTATTTAGGGGCAGTGATGTATTCTCATAATTTGTAAATTCCAAAGTCAGTTTGCTCACAAGAATGTATGTGTTATACCAGGTAGAAGTCTATATATGCATAAAAATATACATGTTCTGAATAGGCTACACAGAAAAGGAGACAGGAATTTACATATGTGTTAACTTTAAAAACTCATGGAGAAATATTCCAATGAAAGGTTGACAAGAATGATAACACATACCCTTGATAAAGCAGAAGGAAAATCCAAGTATACACCATGCCTCCTATGAAAGGCCTGTATTTCTATCCTGTTAGGTTTCTTTTTCTCCATCATTTTAGGATAAGTAGTCAGAGTTTATTAGGGTATGGGTTAGTGTCAGGGATTCAGTATTTCAAATGGTAAATAGGATAATGAATCCAATGTGTATGCAAATATGTGCTACACAATAAACTTCCAACTCTCATCCAGAACAATGCCTTGACATTACCTTTGGCCCGGTGAGACACAATTAGAGGGGAAGAGTTTGAAAATCTGTGAATACAAATCTGGAATGGAAAATGCTCAGGAGTTCCCAACCTGGGAGCTGGTAGAGGAGTTTCCAAAAGTACGGGACAGTGTAAACACTACACAACCATGGAGCTCTGCTGGCCAAAAGAATTCTGGAGAAACTGCCTCTGAGGTGTGGCACTTGAAATATATGTTGTTGTCAGGAGCTTTATCTTCATTTGTCATGAAACCATCAAAGCTGGGTCTGCATCTATGTTACCTGGAGAACATGGTTTCTTATTTTCCAATGATCATGAGGCAGCGGTGCTGAATTCTCTCTTTGTAGGTAAACTGAGGCCACTGGGCCGAAGTGTCTCCCATGTGGACTGTGAAGCCATTTGGTCATCCTCCAATTTTCGTGGTGTTTCTTGCTGCTGCACTGGGAGATTGGTATTTGCTTCAGGAAATACAAGGAGTTCAACTGGGACACAGTGTTGGAGGGAGTTTTGTGACATGTGGTGGTTCAGAGTCTGCAGGAGAACGCACCAACCATGCTTCTATCCCATATGCTTGCCCCCTTGACGATAGCAAACTGATTCTAAACATTGCCCTGAAACCTCTCCATATAACAAGACGCCTTTACATATAAGGGTCTGCTTGGTGCACCATATCAGCTAAAAGCCATTTGGAAGTCAATGGCAGATCCACATGGCACCACCACAAATATTTTATCACACACCTGCACATCACTGCTCTGGGCCAACTACTCTGCAGTTTTCAACTAACCGGCATCTCAGTTCTACACCATTTTCATTATACCCATCAATCAAGGCACTGTCTGGTATAATAATGATCAGCAACAGGACATCCAAATGTTCTTCATTGCCTCCTCGTCATGCGAATTTCAAAAATTTCATGGTATTCATCTATCCATTTTACAAGGTTGAAGTTGGAGGCATTGTGGCTTACAATTCATTCAGGAACCATTAAATGGTGAGGAAGCTCATTTCAATGAAAGCTCTGGTACAATCATAAGTGTAAACTTTGCTTTTTGTGTCCAGAATATTACTGTGATAAAATGTATAAGGAGATCAGGTGACATGAGTATTTCTTCCACCATTTCTTTGAGCAATATTTTGAAGACGTATAAATTAGTATTGGGGGTACAATAGGTGTACGCTGTGTCTTTGGATGTAGTAAGCCATTGTTGTAAATTGTGGCCGCCATTAGAAGATGGCGCCGGCTTCCACTGTGGCCTGTGATAAATCAAATTCCTTTGTGGAGAGTTGGCGCGCTATCTCTTGCCACCCTATAAAAAAGACCCACGCGGCAGCTTAAGATTGGTACGTGGGAGGCTTTATTAGGCTGTGCTTGGGCCCTCAGAGGGAAGAAGAAGAAAGAAAGTGAGTCACTATAAGATACTTAAATCAAGGCCTGAATAAACTGCTGAAAGAAGATTCCTGAGTTGCGTCTTCCTTGCGGGCAAGGGGTCGCGACAAGTGGTGCCGAGAGACCCGGGAACCAGAACTTTCAGCAGTCAGGGGTGCTGCACCAATTAGTCCCAGGTAAGGTGGGACCCGCAGGTAAAGCGGAAGATCAGTCCTAGATAAGTAGGACCCGCATCAAAGCGGAGATTAGTCCCAGGTTAATTGGGACCTGCGATTAAAGCAGAGATTAGTCCCAGGTTAATTGGGACCCCGGTTAAAGCGGGGATTAGTCCTAGGTAATTTACGACCCGCTGTCAAGGCGGCAGCTCCTCTGTAAAGCCAGAGAGAGCATTAAATCTTATTGCAGCTGCATTGTGTACTTTTGCTCTTACTTTCACTCTTGTTTGTTGTGTGTCTTTTGTTGTGTCATGGGTGCCGTATCTTCAAGTCCGCTTCTCCTGGCCCTAGATAACCTGTTACGTTCCAAGGGCCTAAAAGTGAAACGTAGTACTTTACAGAGATTTTTACAGAAGACAGATGTTATTGCACCGTGGTTTGCATTTTCTGGCAGTCTTACACTGCCTAGCTGGGATAAGTTAGGCACAGACCTTGACTTTGCTTCTGAGCAGGGCATATTAGAGGGTGGGGTGATACCCCTTTGGAAGATGATTCGTAGTTGCCTCACAGATAGCAGATGTCAGGAAGCACTTACTAAAGGACAAGAAGTTTTAGAGCAATTACATGAAGAAAGATCAGAAGTGGCAGGCAGTGAGGTATTTCAGGAGGGTGGGAGTGTGCGGAGCGAGAAACAGGGGAGGAAACAATTATCTCCGGCAGGCAGTGACGTATTTCAGGAGGATGGCAGTGTGCGAAGCGAGAAACAGGGGAGGAGGCGATTGTCTCTGGCACGGAGTGAAATATTTCAGGAGGAGGGGAATGTGCAGAGCGAGAAACGGGGGAGGAAACGCTTGTATCCAGATCTCAGTACACTGCGCACACTCCCATGCAAAAGTGGCTCAGAAGAGAAGGACGATGAGGAGGAGGAGCTCGGGAGACTGTCTCGGCAGCTAGGGAGTTTAACTATGGGAGAAGGGAACAAAAATAAACAGGAGCTCAGAAGAAGAAGAAAGAAAAAAAAAAAAAAAATATCCTCCGGACCCGCCGCCGTACGGTGGGGGTGTTTCGAGGAGAGCTTTCCATGCCCAAACATAGAGGGGGCTGTTAACATTTTTACTGATGGTTCCAAGTCTGGAATGGGAGCCTACGTAATTAATGACTCTCCCCCTATCCAGCATCAATTTGCTCCTGGAAATCCACAATGGGTAGAACTACAAATTGTTATTGAAGTTTTTAAACAGTGTTCTTTTCCTTTTAATCTCATTTCGGACTCCATCTATGTGGTACAAGCACTAAAAGTCCTGGAGGCCGTGGGAACTATTAGTGATGCCCACAATGTGTCTGTTTACTTTACTCAGCTTCAACAGCTTATCTCTAACCGCACTTCTTCTTTTTATCCAATGCATATCAGGGCTCACACCTCTCTTCCTGGTCCGTTATCCCAAGGTAATGCCTGTGCGGACTTAACCACTAGAAGTCAATTGATATGCTTGGCTTCCTCCTTAGAGAGGGCTAAGTTGTTTCACCAAAACTTCCATGTTAATGCATTAACGCTGCGCAGGCGTTTTTCCATTTCAAGAGCGGATGCTCGACAGATAGTATTGCAATGTCCCCATTGTGTCACATTTCTTCATCCCCCTAATTATGGAGTAAACCCACGGGGATTAAAGCCATTGATTGTTTGGCAAATGGATGTGACACATATACCTGACTTTGGTAACCTTAAGTATGTGCATGTTTCCGTTGATACGTGCTCTGGAATTATCCATGCTTCTGCTTTATCGGGAGAAAAGGCACGTAATGTCATTACTCACTGTTTAGAGGCATGGGCAGCATGGGGTGCACCTGCATCCCTTAAGACTGATAATGGACCTGCTTATACTGGCAGACAATTTACAGCTTTTTGTTCTACTATGGGAGTGCAACTTACTCATGGTTTGCCTTATAATCCTCAAGGACAAGGCATTGTTGAGCGTGCTCATCGCACCTTAAAGGAAACTTTACAAAAACAAAAAGGGGGAATAGGAGCTGAACACACTCCTAAAGAACGCCTGTCCTTAGCTCTCTTTACCATTAATTTTTTGAATTTGGATATTCATGGTCGCTCTGCGGCCGATAGACATGTGTCCCCTCAGCCCTCTGTGATTGGCTATGTTAAGTGGAAGGATGTTCTTACGGGCCAATGGAATGGCCCTGACCCCGTGCTGACATGGGCACGAGGATCTGTATGTGTTTTTCCCCAGGATCGTACGGAACCGTTGTGGGTCCCTGAACGCTTGACAAGAAGAGTCTCGACATCAACTGACCAGCAACAAGAGATACCACAACAATCCTGTGATGAGGATCTTCATTCTGCTAAGTGCTCTGGCTCTGGTGCTGGTGCCGATGGCACAGGCGACACCAATGCAGTGGTGGGCAGTGGCACGGGCATGGCCAATGCCGATGCCGGTTCATGGTAATTCTAATGTCCTCCCCACTCTTTTTTCTACCTCATGTGAGATGTCTGCTCCCTGTGCCTCTCCTAGAGGGGACATGGAGAGAATTTTTAATCAATCTCAAGTTAATCTTACAGGAGTTTTTTGTTTCAGCCTTAAAAACGCTAATTGCATTAGCCTTAAGACCAAAAATTTGACTAACTGGGAGGAACCATTGCGGTCCAATCAGGTCTCAGGAAGCATTATCAGTGCTGTATTGAGCAAAGTAGCTTCGGGGAAGCAATCAGGCTCAGGGACCCCCGCAAACAGCAGCTCTGCTCTTAACATAACTACCTTGGCTATTATCTCCGAGGTACTAATCCCAGTGCCTCCTTCTTCTAGTAGTATTTATAAGGCCACTCATTTTAAGGCCTCTCCTTACTGTTCCCCTAATCTTGGTTTCCCCCCAACATTTACGCCTTGTCAGGATCATTCTTGGGAGAAACATCAAGTTGCTAAAGGTTTCTCCCTTTCCCCCTCTCTTAAGAGGTATGTTTATAACTTTAACAATAGTGCCAGCTCCTCTACAGGAGTAGGTTGGTCCTGGTTTCAGTGGCTGATTTCCAATGAAAAGGGGGCTTCAGCCGATATTTCTGCATTGGCTCAGTTGCTAGGAGCCAAAAGTTGGCTGGCTAATATTTCTGGTACTGTTAGGGAAAGTGAACAAGGCAATAGACTTACATCTGTTTCATTCAACTCTCTGTTGTATAATGCCGCATTGCCTCCTGCAATGGTCTGTGTCCAATCCCCTTTCTTATTCCTTTTGGCTGAGGCCACCTCATCGGAGATGCTGGATTGTTCTCATACTACCTGTCTCTTATCTGAGTGTTGGAATGGTTCCTGGACTATAGCAGTGGTTATGAAAATTCCAACTTTCGTCCCAATCCCGGTCACTGCGGATCCTGATAAATTCCCTATTGTTGAGCTACTTAGAGTCCGCAGAGATTTTGGGATCACAGCGGCTATAGTGACAGCCGTAGCGATATCTGCTGCTGCAGCGATTACAGCCGGAATGGCTATGGCCAATCAAGTACAAACTGCTGCCACCATTAATCAAGTTGTCCAACAAACTTCCACCATACTTGAATCCCAAAATACAATTAATCAACATATTTTGTCAGGGATTTTAGCTGCCAACCAAAGAATAGATTTACTCCAAGCTCAGGTAGAAGAATTGGCTGACTTAGTACTTTTGGGTTGTGTTGACCAACGTGCACATTTATGCATAACCTCTGTCAGATTTAATGATTCCAGGAATGCTTCCCGCATCATTGGCGAATATTTGGCTGGAAATTGGTCCATGGAAGCGGAAGACATGATCCAGTCTCAACTAACCCAGATAGCTGTCTTGAATAACACCCGTGTTGATCCCGTGACTTTGGGTCAATTCACCGATTGGATATCTTCTGCTTTTTCCTTTTTTAAAGAGTGGGTGGGGGTAGGCATTTTTGGTGCAATGTGTTGCTTTGGTATGTTTCTCTGTTTGTGGTTTCTCTGTCGCCTCAAGGCCCGCAATGCTCACGATAAGGCTATGATCATCCAAGCTCTTGCAGCTTTAGAAAGTGGCAATTCACCTCAAGTCTGGCTTGCGCAGCTTAAACAGTAAATCTTTGACATGGCCGTTGCACCCCAAGTTGTTATAACATTGCACTGGGATCGACATGTCTTTCTTCGTTATTCTCTTAGTGTTGGAAAGCCCTTGCACTCTGCCGGTCTTGCTGCCATTGCACGCAGGTGGGTTTCCACACTAATGCTTCTCTATCGCCTTAAAGTCCGTGCCTTTCTTTCAGGGTGCTGTCAACTCGTTTGTCATTGTGTACAGCCACAGAACAGCCTCAGCTGTCCCCCTTCGTCCACCTTCATCACGATGCAGGATGCGAGGCAAAGCACTGCACTTGAGTGATCCTTCAACGGACCTCAAGG
The DNA here is from genome assembly GCF_048772815.1 of Callospermophilus lateralis. Lineage (NCBI taxonomy): Eukaryota > Metazoa > Chordata > Mammalia > Rodentia > Sciuridae > Callospermophilus > Callospermophilus lateralis. The sequence continues at coordinate 396,250 of NW_027511601.1, read as the reverse complement.
AAAGCATGTCCTATTGCATGCGGGTTTGACGTCCACACCCCCGCCCTACGAAAAAAGGCGTCGGCTGATATGGGGTCAGGTCTGGGGAAGGGCCCTCCTTAGGACTGAACCATACATTGCAGCCACTTCTGCACAGTAGGATAGGACCTCTACTTTCGCCTGCATTGTTTTATAAATTAGAAGGGGGAACTGTAGTAAGCCATTGTTGTAAATTGTGGCCGCCATTAGAAGATGGCGCCGGCTTCCACTGTGGCCTGTGATAAATCAAATTCCTTTGTGGAGAGTTGGCGCGCTATCTCTTGCCACCCTATAAAAAAGACCCACGCGGCAGCTTAAGATTGGTACGTGGGAGGCTTTATTAGGCTGTGCTTGGGCCCTCAGAGGGAAGAAGAAGAAAGAAAGTGAGTCACTATAAGATACTTAAATCAAGGCCTGAATAAACTGCTGAAAGAAGATTCCTGAGTTGCGTCTTCCTTGCGGGCAAGGGGTCGCGACATTTGGATATAGAGATAATGCATGAATAGACCATACTGAGAATAAATAATATAACTGGTTCCAATTTTAAATAATTTTTTGAATTGATACATGAAAATATACAGAAAATCTTATATTGATATACAATCATTCATTCCAACCAGTTCCACATTTAATGGTAATATTAGGGTTATGGTTTATCATGAACAGTGTGTGAGTTTTGCTTCAAAAGTGATTATGGAAATCAATAATAATGTGTTTGGCCAGAAGTCTCATGAAAAGACCAGTCAAGAGACCTGAAGGAATACATGTGTTCTGAAGAAGGAATTGATTGAACGTGAAACAAATGCCTGTAAATTTGTGAAATCGTGGATGAAATATATATACTATGATATATATATATATATAAAACATAGGTGAAATATATGTATGAAAACAGACATCTAAATAAGATTTGAAGCCCAGAAGGGCATTGGGCCCCTGATTGATATCCATATCTTTGAATTACTTTCTGCAAAGTTGTCTCAGATAAATCCATATACAGGGGCATAGGACCTTGTACCTTGGATGATTGAATGTAGAAGAGAACATCCAGTAAAAAAGGGATAGTCAGTAGTGAAAGCTTAATAAAATAGGTACTTGTCACTTCCTGTTTTTCTGTATGCTTAACAAAACACTTTTGAAATTTTGAGAATATTTGCTAATCTTGTTCCCAGAATGTGCCGTTCCCTACTGCCAAACTGCAGAATGTACTCCCTCACCTGGTTGCACGCAAACCGCCCAGTCGCCCAGACTCATCAATAAACTTCCCTCTCTGCCCTCTCCAAGGAAAGTATATAAGCTCTACTTAAGCTGTTCTCAGGGCTCTCTGCTCTGTTCAAGTGAGTTCTGAGCTCAAACATGCTGGACCCCCAGTAAATCCTTTGCTGTTGCATGATAAAGTCTCTTGGTTGTCCCTTCTTCTGACGCTAGCCCGACCTTTACATATGGAGGTTCCACCTAGATCGAGCAGTTGTGGACGAGAGATCCCAAAGGACCCCTCTCAGGTAAGTAAGGCGCCTCTTTCTGGTTTCAGGTTTCAGGTTAGGGCTTGGCAAATTGACTGTCAATGAAGAGTGTGAGCTCTCTCTGACGATGCCTGACAGTGGTGTTACAGAACTCAAGCCATGTCTCTGGAGGACACCACAGAGGACTCCGGAAATTGAGGAACAATAGTCTCCTCGACTCAGTGATATTTTGATTCGGATTCGGTATTGCCAGCCCATCGGGTTTTGCTGGCAACTCAGTCCTGGTCTCAGTGTTGGACGTCCATTGCCTGTCTTTATTGTCTTGTCTTGTCTGTGTCATGTGTCGTTGCTTTCACTGTTTGTGTATCTTTCATTATGGGACAGCGCACTTCAATGCCTTTTTCCCTGACCCTTGATCACTGCACCAAAGTCCGCTTAAGGGCTCAGAATCTTTCTTTTTTAGTAAAGTGCCGGATGTTGCAGATTCTCTGTACCTCAGAATGGCCAACATTTGGAGTTGAATGGCCCCTAGAAGGATCTTTCTACTTCCCACAAATTTAAAAAGTCAGAGATATTGGCTTTTAGCCAGGGCCACATAGCCATCTGGATCAACAGCCATGTATCTTATCTCAGCAGGACCTCTGCAAAGCTCCTCATCCATTGGTGAAGCCTATCCTTGCCGCTGCCCATGCTCCAACTTCTTCCCCCAGGAACTCTCAAACACTCTTCTTCTTCTTCTCCTCCACCCTCTGTTCTCCCTGAGTCACCAGATTTGACTCTACTGGACTCTCCTCCCCCTCCTTATCCCCTGCCCTGGTTCCCCAGCCCCCAACACACTCTAAGTGATTCCCCTGCTGCTGACTCAGCCTCTCGTCAATTGCAGGAAGCTAAGCCGGCCCAGGGCCCTCCAGATAATTTCCCTGTAGCACACACAGCACCTTCTCCCATGGAGGAAGCTGGCCCAGCTAAAGGAATGCGCTGGTGGCAAAAGATTGAAAACCCTGGAACTCTCGGGATGCTCCCCCTCCTTCCCTAGAGGCCAATGGTTATCGATGGCCATGGGGGAAAAATGCAAGCCTACCAGTATTGGCCTCTCTCCAGACCTATATAACTTAAAAAATTACAATCCCCCTTTTCCGAGTACCCAACACAGCTCTCAGGTGTGGTTGAGTCATTAATGTTTTCACAACAGCCTACTTCAGAAGACTGCCAACATCTCCTAGGAACTCTCTTCAAGACAGAGGAACAAAAGGGAATCCTCCAGGAACCTAGAAAAAAATATCCTCGGACCAGATGTTCATCCGACACAACTACCCAACATAATCAAAGCCGGCATTCCCTTTAACCGACCCAACTGTGACCCCAACACCTTTGAAAGTAGGGAGCTTCTGTCCACTTATAGCTGGGCTCTAATACTGGGTCTCCAAACAGCCGCTAGTGACCAACTAATTTGGCCAAGGTAAGAGAGATTATTCAAGGGCCAGATGAATCTCCCTCTATGTTTCTAGAGAGAATTATGGAGTCATATAGGACATATATTCCTTTCGATCCTCAGGCAGAGAATCAGAAGGCATCTGTCATGATGGGCAAACTGCAATCGATATTAAAACAAATTTACAAAGCTTAGATTGATTACAAGATATCACTTTGAGAGATTTCGTCAGAGAATCTGAGAAGATATACTATAAGAGAGAAACTGAGGAAGAGAAGGGAGCAAAGTGAGGTTAATGAAGCAAAAGGCAGACTAAGGTGTTGACTAAGGTCCTGGTCACAACAACAAATAGGCCAGAAATTAAGAAACAGGGAGACAAGAAGGGATAAGTTGGCCCACGGCAGAGGCCACCCCTGGCCTCAGATCAATGTGCCTACTCTAAAGAAAAAGGACACTGGGTCAAAATTGCCTTAGAAAGTGACAGCCAGGCCAGCCAGCCATTCTGACTCTGGAGGATGACTAAGAAAGTCGGGTCTCATATCCCTTCCCCGAGCTCAGGGAACCTTTTGAAGTGGAGGAGACCCCAGTAAACTGGATACAGGGGCAATATACTCAGCCCTTAAAGCCACAATAGGCGCTCTATCTAATAAAAGGTCTCTAGTTCAAAAAACTAATGGCAGTAAATATCGGACTTGGACAACTAAGAGGACCATTGACTTGGGGAAAGGAAAAATCCATCATTTCTCCCTAGTAATCCCAGAATGCCTGGCCCCATTGATGGGCAGAGATCTGCTCACCGAGCTCTGGGCCAAAATAACTTTTAACCCTGAAGGCCCCCAAGTGGAATTTCTAAATCCTTCAGTAGAAATTCCAAGAGTCACGGCTCTAACTATGTCAGTAGAAAATGTACATCAACTCACTCACCATGGTTCAAAGAATCTGCAGGCATTCCTGAAGGATCAAGAACAGAGTTTTCCACTAACCGACTCACAGTGAAGGAAATAACTGAATGGGTAACAAAAGCCTGTCGGGTCCATCAATTAGTTAATGCTTACCCTTCCAAGCTTCCTGCAGGAAAGCACCTACGAGGTACCAAACCAGGACAATTCTGGGAAGTGAACTTTACTTAAATTAAGCCAGCAAGGTATAGACTTAAATATCTCCTAGTCTTTGTAGGTACATTTTAAGGATGGATTGAAGCCTTCCCCTCAAAATAAAAGAAAAAAGAAAAGAAAAGAAATAGCGCAAATTTTGGTCAAGAAGATCCTAGAAGATATTTTTCCAAGATATGGCCTGCCTAAGTTAAAAGGGTCTGATACTGGACCAGCGTTCGTGGGCCAGATAAGTAAGGGGTTAGCCAGGACCCTGGGGATTAATTGGAAGTTACATTGTGCTTATATACCTTAGAGTTTAGGACAGGTGGAAAGAATGAATATAACCATTAAACAGACCTTAAAAAATTAAGCTTAGAGACCGGAATAAAAGATTGTACTATGCTACTGCCTTATGCACTGTTTCATGAAGGAAATACTCACTCTGTTTTTTGTGTAACCTCACCCCCTATGAAATTCTCTATGGTGCCCCTCCTCCAGGAAGGGACCTAACCCCAACTCTAAGACCTAATGATCCCTTTCACACCCCTTGCTTGACAGATTTAAAGCTCTTGAAAGAACTCAGGGATACCTGTGAAAACGGCTGGCCACTGCCTACCAACCTGGGGACAAGGGGACTCCACATCGATATCAAGTAAGAGACTTTGTCTACGTAAGATGACATCAGGTGTCATCCCTGGAACCTCACTGGAAAGGACCATACCAGGTGGTACTTATAACACCTACAGAAATAACAAAAAGAAAAAAAAATTGAAAATAAAGAAAGGAAGAAATTAAAAAAAATAATAATGATAATAAAAAAATGAAAATTAAAATTTAAAGAAATAATACTACTAATAATAAAATTAAAAAATTGAAAACCTAAAATAAGTTAAAGAACAACTACACCAACAAAAAATAAAAATGAAAGAAAAAGAAAAATAAACATAAATGCAGTCATAGATTTCGATTAACTTCTCTTAAAGTAGGTGGTGCTGTGCCCACTGGGCCAAGCTTCTCCTCTCAAAGGTGGGAACCATTAACTGTGCAGCAGCTCTAAGTCCCAGACTGGGTGGGTCTCCAATCCTGAGTGCCTAGGGCCTTCTCTTGTGTTTCCTCAAACCAGGCCCCGCTCACCACAATACTGGCTACACGCCAGTTCTGCTGCTCCTGGGAGCCCTGTTTTCATGAATACGTGGGCACACTCTCCCTGTTTGCCTCCCTCAGCCCCTAAGTTTGTAGAGCTTGGGGCTGAGAACCCTCAGCAAATTTGCTTGCCCTCCAGGAGCCACGCCCCTGGTAGCTGGTGCAAGAGACCTCAGTTGTCTGCACTGGTGGGAGCGGTAGCCGAGAGCTCCTGAACGCAAGTCCAATGCCACTCCTGATTCCCTCGGTCTGGCTATGGAGCTCACAGGAGAGCTAGGAGGGGCCCTTATGAAAGAGCTGGGAGGGGCTCTTAAGGTTTCTCCACTGTGTGGAGAGAGATGGCTAGGGGATTAAACACCTGTCACAAAGGTTTCAATGAAGATATCTCCTCCACTCGTGATGTCAGTTCTCTGCCATGGTGGTATCTCGTGCAAATGGTGACCGTTCTTTCCCTTTGCCGGGTGACCAATGCAACGGGTGAGTCCTGACTGACTTTCCCAAGCCCCATTTCAGTCCTTTGGCCACTGCCTATGAAGGCTCAGTTGGCTTTTACCTCTGTAAATTCAGAAGGGCCGACCAATTATTTCAGCGGGATCTTTAGTGCTGAGTCATGAGAAGCAGGCGAACTGGAGGTTGAATGCAGCATATCCGGACTCGGTGTGTGTGTTCTGAGGGGCCCCGATTGTACGCCCCAGATCCACATCAGCTGAGCATTGCCTAGTGATCCTGAGCAAACAGCATTTAGACAGTTTACGGCTCCCTATGCCCGCACATTTGAAGATGTCAGAGACTTGATCTCTCTGCACCTGCCACCATGTTAGATCTCCTCAATGATATTCATGTTACCCTTACAGCTTCCTGGAATAAGCAAGTTCTTGGGATTGTAACACTACTGCTTCTGTTTCCAGTCCAGATTTCTAGAAATGAATCCTTGCCGCCATTGCCTCTGCCTCTGGACCATGCTCACGTTAGCCGCGCTCATGGGTGCTGCGCTCGACTGTGACTATAGCGGAACCACCGCGGCCTCCATTGCTCCTCAGCCCGGTGCCCATCCCCTGGGGCCCAAGCAGCTGCCACCATGGCTCTCCAGACCCCTCCTCCAGAGCACAGGTCCCTTAGCAGGGGAATGCAGAATGACCCCAGAGACAGGCTCTGCCCGAAGGTGCAGGCGACCTAGGCGCTCGAGGCCACGGTCCAGCCTTCAGAGGATAGGACTCGGCCCTTAGCCCAGCTCCAACCTCTAGATGCGGCAGCCGGACAATTTAGACAGAGTCATCAAGACAGCCAGCAGAAAGCAAATGGTGGCTCCTGAGGAGTGGATTTTCGGCACAGAAACCACAGCCCAGCGAACAATCCCAGTCCATAAACTCTCGCTGTATATAAAAATATTTTAAAAAAGGGGGCGGAAGTAACTGAGCTTTCTTTGCATCAGGTACTTACAATTCACTGCTGATTACACATTCAGGTTCTCTGCCTGGAGCGAAGCGAAAGAGGAAGCAGATGCGCGCAAAGCGCCCATGGCTTTGAGCAGCCAAGCGTCTCTTTTTCCATCTCTTTGTTCTTCCTGCTTCTTGGCAAGTGGTCTACTACAGATTAATGATAAAAGGAGCTCTAACCAACTGCACGAACTCTCAATTAAAGCCGCTGCACTGAGCACCACACTCAGCATTTCAGCAACCCCCGTACGCAGCGGCCATCTTCCCTACCAGGTTTGGTTTTTCGGTTTTCGGTTTTTGTTGGCAGAGTGGCTGCCAGCAGAGAGCGTAAGTTCCCACTGGCGGTGGTGGACAGACGTGTCCTGAAGCCACAGACCACGTCCTTGCAAGGGACTCCTTGGACGATTCGGGGAGGCACGGATGTGTCCTAATTAGGTGACTCTGCTGCCAACCTGACAGGTCTTGCTGGCTACTTATGTCTCTCAGGTTGAATTCACTGTCTGTCTTTGTGGTATAACCCATCAGGTTTTGCCAGTTACTAGGTTCTAATCTCTCCTTCTGAACTCGTGTTAAACGTTAACTGTGTGTCCGTGTTTGTGTCACGTTTGTATTGTCGTTGTCTCTGTTTGAGTAACTCTCATTACGGGCCAAAGCCATTTCATGCCTCTGTCCTTGAAGCCTTTTCTGGTCCCTGGCTCCAACCTGACCCCTTTGCCCAGGATCCTATCACTCAAACCTTCTGCACCTCCCCCTCTTCCCTCCATTCTCACTGAGTCACAAGTTTGAAAGTCTTAGGGTTGTGAACAAACGGGAGCTGCATGATGGTCTTTGTGTGTCTTTTATGTCTGTGTTTCTGTTAAATGTGATGGCATTGTGTGGACCGATGCAGAGTCCCGTGTTCCAACCTGCCTTAGATGTGTGGAAGTAACTTTAGCTAAATTTTAACCTAATGCTTCTCCTGTGAGGGACCAAAAGTCAATAGAACCGCCAGCTTTTCTGTTCTCACCTTTTACACCTCTCTTAGCTGTGTTTTAAAGAACTTTGATGTACTTTACTCCCCTTTGTTAAGCGAGATTAGGGAAGCACTGTTTTCTTTTCTTTCCATAGTTGGGTTGAGCACGCCAACTGCAGAGGGAAATGCCTGGGGTCTAAGAACTTTGATATCTCGCATAAACTTTTCTCAAAACCCTGTCCTCATTATTAAATTGGCATTAATTGGATTTGGGGATGGGATCCAAACCTTCAGTCATAAATTTTGACACCCCAGAGTGGACTTTAAAGGAGTCCCCACTCTGCCCTCTTGGGGAAGCCTAGAACTCAAAAAACTGCAAGCAGAAAATGAACTATTTGGGAGCTGACTACTGAAAAGTTGGGAGATATAGAATATGCCTGGTGCCTGGGGTCAAACCAAACCAGAGGAACTAATCCTGTAAGGAAAAAGTGAGGCTAAGGGACTCCCAGCAGCTGCCCAAGCCATTTTGCTGTGGGGAACTCCCTTATTCCTTACCTGCACTTTAAGGATTACTCCACCTCTGTTTGCTTAACAAAAGGGAGAATGAATGCAGTAATATGTTGATATTATAGATTGTTTCTTGGGGATGATCTTGGCTGAATGTGTATCTAAAAGATGATTTATTATTGTAACAATCTGGTATCTAAATGGGTTTCTAAAGCATTGCACTATCTTACAGTATAAAGTTGGGTTTAAACAATTGTTTAGTTTGATTTCAGATACTTCATGCTAGAAACCTTAAATACTTAGGATTAAAAAAAAATATTAAAGAGTTTAAATTTTTAACTAGGTAGCCTGAGAAAATTCACTAGATATACCAGTGCATTAACTTGGGCAAAGAAAATAAATTATGATATGGTATCTGTTCCCCTCAGTGTGTAAGATTTAAAAAAAAATGGTGCTAAATTAAAAGGTTCGTCTGGCTTATTGAAATGGCATTAATTAGCAACAATCTTGGAAATATTTAAAGCTTAATTTCGGATACCCAAGGCAGTGTGTGGTTTTTTAAAAAATTTTTCAGCCAATTTAATGTAACTTAATACTACTTTTGAAATTTCAGAACAAAGAAAGTGGGTTATTATCTTATAGAAACTTTTTTGTGATGGTGCCATTTATATTATCAAAAAATGATCCAATTTTCAGTTTTGTGTGAGCAAATTTTTCTAGTGTAGAAAAATCTAAAGATATAAAATTTTGAGAATTACATCTTGAACTTGCATCATAATTTTCAACATTCAAACCTGGAAATTATGACATAGCTATAATGCCTTAGGCATGAGGTTTCTGCTCAAAATTCGGGTCTTTCCAGTTTTCGAGACCTCAGTCAGGACTTAATTTGATATGCAATCAGGAAGAGACAGATAAAAAGGAGTAAAAGTTTATGTTTACCTGAACTCAAACTAGACTCAACGAATAAGTACATTATATGGTATTTACTAATTACTGAATAGTCATCTTTTTTAGGACTCTTGCTTTTTCTTAGATTCTGTATTTTTTTTTTCTTTTTTTGAGCTCATAATCTTTATCCTGCAGATAGGTAAATGTTTTCGGATCAGATCTATTTTTGATCAACTGTGGAGTTTTTAAACATTGCAATGGAGATTTCACCTGAAAAAGCTACAAGGCCTTTACTATTGTGTTATGTGTTACATTTGTGTTATGTGTTGTATGTCAGTATGCCTGTATGTGTGTAAGTCAATATATAATGCAGTGATATGACAATTGATAGATGAGGAGCGCTCATGAGAAATTTAAAAATGGATTAAAATATCTTTGATTCACGTGATTCAAATGGTTCAATTCAAATTGGGTAAAAAGATAAAAATAAAGATGTCTTTAAAAATAGGCCTATAAGTTTTCTAGGTGTTCAAAAACGCCCTAGTAAAATGTTGATGTCTATAAAATAATCTGCTTAAATTCAGAAATTTACATGTATTGTTTCAAAATGTGAACAGAAAGAGGTTAACAAATGGAAAAGAGAAACTAAAAGGCTCTAGATATAGATTTAATAGAGGGAAAATGTGTTTCTGGATAAGAGAGTCTATATGATTAAGTAATTAAAAGGTTTAATAATAAAAAAGTTTTGTGTAAGTTGGTTATATGTGTAAGTTTTGAGCAAGTAATCTTAAAAAATTAAACAGCTGGTTAAACTAGTACTGTTTTTATAAAATTGTGCCATGTTATTTCTTTAAAAAGCTAAACTTGGTTAATACAAAAACATCAATGTAATTGTGGTGTTAATGTGTTCATATCTTCCAGGTATACAAGTCTGTAAGGTAGAAGCTTCAAAAGAGCATTGTATCAAGCTGGTGTTCTAAGGTTGTATGGTAATTCTAGGCTTAAAAGTAAAACATGTTGGAGATTTATGTCTGTCATTTGTGTTCTATAATTGGACTTCTTTTCAATAAGATATTTACAGTTCCATCATACTTTCTACACTGAGATACAATCTAAATGTATTTTTAAGTTTATGAGAGCCTAAACTCTGAAGGTATTATTGTAAAACACAAAGGTAATTCCCATTCATTTCCATGTGAAAACTGTTTTCTTCTGGCTTCACAAAGGGGTGGCCTGAGGCAAAGACTTTCCTGATATTCAGGGCAACATAACAATAGGTAATCAAAAGGACCAAAGCAGGGTTTCTCCACTGAGACTTTACTGGTCACATTGATATCTGAGTTTTCTGAGATGCTTGCCATTCCCTTCAGGTATCCAAAACATGGCCATGTCACAGAGCTTGGAAGGGGTCCATATCTTGGACACAAAACAATGAGCCTATTCTGGAGAGTGGCCAGAATTCAGGAAGAATACAGGAACGTAGGAAGATAGTAGGTGTTTCCCAGTGATAAGGCAAGCCACAGTCCATTCATGAATTGGGCAGGATGAATGTTGGGAAGTTTTCTCCTTGACAGGACACACCCACTGAGACATTCTCTTTTTTAATGTCTACAACTACGGACACACTGGGATACACAGACATAGAAACACTCACCTTTTCAAAGGACTAACTAGAAACAGTTCACTAGAAACCAAACAAACCACCTTTTCTAACTATTCTCAGGACATGAGAAAAAACCACAAACCCACACCCACACGCACAAAGGCACCTCCTTCCCCATGTTCGTTTGGAGCTATCCAGAGTGTCCTCTAACTGGATCACCATACTATGTTCTCCAGAAATGGCCTGTCCTGTCTCAGATCTGGTCTCCTTGGACAACTCTGTGAAGTTGTCAGGAGCCAGCAGTGAGCCTCTACATGCTTTCTCCGAAAGGGCCCCCCTTCAGAACTTTCCTGACATTTGGCCATCTTCACATAAGTAGGTACCACGAAAGACTGATTCTGTCCTTGGTAAATCCAAACAATTGGGATCACTGGGACTGGGGCTGGGACTGGGTCTGGGTGCCTGGCTTCCTGGAACCCAAATTCGGAGAGTTCCATCAACAAGGATGTGAAGTGAGGTTACTTCCTTCAGGAACTGAATGACGTCACTGCCTTGGCAGCCACTTTTTCCTAACATTTGCTTCCTAGGGTCTCATAAGATGGAGGATGCCCCATCTTCCTGTGACACTTTCACAAGTTAGAATGGTTTAAAAACCATAGGCACCTGGGAACACCTGTCTGCACAGGCCTAGTTTGGTCAATCTTCCCTACATTAAGAAGAGAGAGGATGATTCAGACACATCCTTTCATCCTGACTGGGTTGTTTGCCATGGAAGAATACTTTTGCTCTCTCAGGTCTTTTATTGCTGCCTACATCTTCTCCAGGAATCATTTTTGCATGGACCTTTGATGTTCTCAGCAGTTGGAAGGTCCCCTACATTCCTGTATTGTAAGATAAACTCTGTCCCTGCTCTTCTGTAAAGTGAGATTGAGGGAATTGTGTATAGTTAGGATTAATAACATGTTCGATTTGTATTAGGAATCATTCTGCTGGATGAATAATGGTATTGGAAACCTGCAATATTTATAAGAATATATAGGTGAATATAAGTATGAAAACAGAAATCTAGGTAAGATTTGAAGCGCTGAGAGGTATTGGGCCCTTGATTGGGATACTTAGCTTTGAATTACATTCTGCACTGAGGTCTGAGATAAATTGATATAGAATGGAATAAAACACTATACCTCAGATGATTGAATGTAGAAGAGAACATCCAGTCAAGAAGTGGTAGTCGGGAGGATTAGGAAGATAGTATGTTTTGGAAGAAGAGTGAGTCTAGGAGTTGGACCAAGACTTTTTTTAGTAATAGGGTTTTTGTTAGAGAATGAATGTAAATGTCAGCAAATGTGAAGAATCAGTCACTATGATGAACTGGGCAAAATATGTAGGAAAATAGATATCAATAGTGACATTAAGAAATAAGGCAAAGTATAAAGTGAGTGAGAGGATTAGACATTTTCAACAGGGTTGAGGTTGAATATATAATCTTAGCATGAAACAAATATCTCCTCACCAATAGGATTGACATTTGAGAGCCTTAGGCATCCTGGACATGGATGTTTTTAGTAATTCTTACTCACATTCAATTTAGGCGTTGCTACAAACATAAGTGTGACCTTTGAATTTTTTATCCAGAATATTACTATGATAAAATATATATGTAGATCTGGTGACATGAGTATTTCTCCCACCATTAAAGGGAGCTATATTCTGAAAACTCATAAATTAGTATTTGGAATAAAAAAGTTGTACCCTGTGTCTATGAATATAGAGATAATGGATGAATAGTCCATACTGTGAATAAATAATATAACTGGTTTCAACTTTAGAAATTGGAATAAATTGATATCTGAAAATATACAGGAAATCTTATATTGATATACAATCATTCATTCCAACCAATTATACATCTAATGGTAATATTAGTGTTATGGTTTATCATAAAGAGTGTGTGAGTTTTGCTTCAAAATAATTATGGAAATCAAATATAATGCGTTAGGAAGAAGTATCATGAAAAGACCAGTCAAAAAAAAAAGGAGGAATACGTGTGATCTGAAGCAGGAAGTGATTGAAAGTGTACCAAATGCCTTTAAATTTGTGAAATGCGGATGAAATGTATTTTCTAAGTTGTCCATAAATTGAAGAAATAGTAATGTACCAGTGTTGAATAAAAATGAACATTAAAATACCCAACATTTCCCATAGGAATCTACTTGCATTGATGTTAAACTGGGTCAGTTACTTTAGAACTATAAGGATTTGTATGCACCTTTCACTGAAGTGAGTGTTCAGTACTAGAAAAAAAATATGTACTTGAGGTGGATGAATATTTCTGAATATAATCTTGTGAAAATTTGATTATAAAACCACATACATGAACATGAATGAATTTAGGGAGTGTATAATAAGAGACATATATTTCATATTTTGAAAAATCTAGAGAGTGTAGATTTTTCACAAAACACACACAGAGATATTAAAAAGCAGCAATATATATGACAATCGAAATTCATCATGAAATACATATCATACACAGATCCAAAAATATTTATTTTACTGAACATGGATTTATGTACAATGTTGTTCAACTAGGAAGCTCACCCATAGGTTGACTTCTCAGTTCCAACAGCGTTTAGGAGGAGTGATCTCTTCTCACAATCTTTATCTGCCACCTCAGCCATCTCACAAGAATTTACGTGTGGTACCAGGTAGGATTCTATATGTGCATATAAAAATACATGTGCTAAATAGGCAACAGATAAAGGGAGACAGGAATTCACATATTTGATACCTTTCAAAACACATGGAGAAATATTTCAATTAAAAATTTACCAGATTTATAACACCTACACTTTATCATGCAAAAGGCAAGTCCAACAATACACCATGCCTCCTCTGAACTGCTTGTATTTCTATTCTGCTTGGGTTATTTTTCTCCATCATATTAGGATTAGTGGGCAGACTCTAGTAGGGTATGTGTTGGTGTCAGATTTCAGTAATTCGAATGGAAAATAGGAAAATGAATCCATTGTGTATGCAAATATGTGCTACAAAAAATCTACCCATTCTCATTCAGAACAATGCCTTGACATTACCTTCACCCCAAGTAAGACACAGTTAGAGGAGAAGAATTAGTAAATCGGTGAATACATATCTGGAATAGAAAATGCTCAGGAGATCACAACCTTGGGGGTTGTAGAGGAGTTTTCAAAAGTAAGGGACAGGATGAACACTCCACAATCGTGGAACTTTGTTGGCCTAAAGACTTCTTGAGAAACTGCCCCTGAGGTTGGGCACTTGAAATATATGTTGTTGTCAGGAGCTTTAGCTTCCTTTGTAGTGATACCATCAAAGATGGGTCTGCATTTATGTGACCTGGAGGACTTGGTTTCTTATTATCCAAAGAACATGAGGCAGCAGTGCTGTGTTCTCTCTTTGTAGGTAAACTGTGGACACTGGGGGCTAGGTGTCTCCCTTTATTGACTGTGAAGCCAATTGTTCCTCCTACAATTTTCGTGATGTTTCTTGTTTCTGCACTGGTATTTTGGTATTTGCTTCATGAAATACAAGGAGTTCAACTGGGAAACAGTGCTGGAGGGAGTTATGTCATGTGTAGAGGGTCAGGGTCTGCAGACGAATTCACCAACCAGCCTTCTATCCCACATAGCTTGGCCCCTTGTCCATAACAAACTGATTCTGATCATTGCCCTAAAACCTCTCCATATAACAAGATGCCTTTACATATAAGGGTCTGCTGGCTGCACCATGTCAGCCAAAATCCATTTGGAAGTCAATGGCAGAACCACATGGCCCCACCACAGATGTTTTATCATACACCTGTTCACCACAGCTCTGGGCCCACTTCTCAGCAGGCTACAACTTACTGGCATCTTTGTTCTACACAATTTTTAAGAAAACAAGTCAAACAAGGCACTGTCTGGTACACTCATGATCAGCAAGAAGACTTCCAAAGGTTCTCTAGTGACACCTGGTCATGGGAATTTCAAACATTTTATGGTATTTACTGAGCCATTTTGCAAGGATGACGTTGGAGGCACTTTGGGTTACAATTCATTCAGGAACCATTAAATGTTGAGGAAGCTCATTTCAATGAAAGCTCTACAGAACTCTCACAGGTAAGGCTTCCAAAGAGTGGCCAAAAGACACATATATTTCATATTTAGTAAAATCTGGACAGTGTGTGTGTATATACACACACACACACACACACACACACACACACACACACACACAGAGACATTAAAAACTAGCAATATATATGCCAATCGAAATTAATCGTGAAATATATATCATCCACGTATCCAAAAGTATTCATTCATTTTACTGAACATGGATTTATGTATAAGTTGTTCAACTAGGAAGCCCACCCATAGGTTGAATTTTCAGTTCCAACAGCATTTAGGAGGAGTGATCTCTTCTCACAATTTGTATCTGCCAAGTCAGCCACCTCACAAGAAAATACGTGTGATACAAGGTATGATTCTATATGTGCATTTAAAAATACATGTACTGAATAGAATACAGAGAAATGGGGGAGACAGGAATTCACATATTTGATAAGTGTAAAAACACATGGAGAACTCTTTCAACAAAAAATTGACTAGATTTATAACTCCTACGCTATATAATAGAAAAGGCAAGTTCAACTATACAACACGACTCTTTGATTTGCTTGTATTTCTATTCTGTTTGGGTTATTTTTCTCCATCATGTTAGGATTAGTAGTCAGAGTCTAGTAGGGTATGGGATAGTATCAGGGATTGAGTATTTCGAATGGAAAATTGGAAAATGAATCCAATGTGTATGCAAATATGTGCTACACAAAAATCTTCCCACTCTCATCCAGAACAATGCCTTGATATTACCTTCACCCCAAATACCACATTTAGAGGAGATGAGTTAGAAAATCTGTGAATACATATCTGTCATTGAATATGCTCCGGAGTTCACAACCTTAGAGGTGGAAGAGGAGTTTCCAAAAGTAAGTGACATGGTAAACACTCCACAAACATGGAGCTCTGCTGGCCCAAAGACTTCTGGAGAAAATGCCTCTGAGGTTGGGCACTTGAAATATACCTTGTCAGGAGATTTAGCTTCCTTTGTAGTGAGACCATCAAAGCTGTGTCTACATCTATGTGACCTGGAGGTCATGGTATCTTATTTTCCAATGAACATGAGGCAGCAGTGCTGAATTCTCTCTTTGTAGGTCAACTGTGGCCACTGGTGTCTAAGTGTCTCCTCGTGTGGACTGTGAATCCATTTGGTCATCCTCCAATTTTCATGGTTTTTCTTCCTGATGCACTGGGAGTTCGGTAATTGCTTCACGAAATACAAGGAGTTCAACTGGGACACAGTGCTGGATGGAGTTTTGTCACGTGTGGTGGGACAGGGTCTGTAGGATTATGCACCAACCAGGCTTCTGTCCAACATAGCTTGCCCCCTTTACTAAAGCAACCTGATTCTGAACATTGCCCTGAAACCTATCCATACAACATGATGCCTTTACATATAAGGGTCTGCTGACTGCACAATGTTAGTCGAAGTCATTTGGAAGCGAATGGTAGATCCACATGAAACTACCATAGCTGTTTTATTTCACACCTGGCCACCTTTGTTCTAGGCCCACTACTCAGCAGGGTCCAACTAACTGGCATCTCTGATCTTCACAATTTTCTTGAAACCCAGTCAATCAAGGCACTGTCTGGTACACTCATGATCAGCAACAGGATATCCAATGGTTCTCCAGTGCCACCTGGTCATGGGAATTACAAAAAGTTCATGTTATATATTGAGCCATATTTCAAGAATGAAGTTGGAGGCACTGAGTTTTTCAATTAATTCAATAACCATCAAATGGTGAGGAAGCTAATTTCAATGAAAGCTCTGGAGGACTATCACAGGAGAGGCTTCACAAAGAGTGGCCAAAAGTTCACATGAACCCAGGCCCATTGAGGTCTACAATGTGAAGTCCATGTGTGTTTTGACTCTCAACTATGGCTGTCAAATCTTTCACAATAAAATCATGTGATATCCTGGCTGAGATTCCCAGTGCTCTGTGGAAAGCCACTCTGGGTGTAGATCTCAGTTTCCAACGGCCAATCTTATGTGTGGCCTCCTAATATGCCAACACAATTCATGGCAATACTTCTTTGAGGTCAATTCCAGAACTCAGTCTTTATGGGGAATCACACCAGAGTTCAAGCCCAGGTGGACCCAGTCATCTCTTCCTACCACCACACAAATGACCACAATTAAAACCAAAAAACTCCCACATTGCCCTCATCTTGTTATATATAGACACTCATCATAACCTCTGGCTGGAGGTTTCCTTGAGGGGTGCAGCCCAAGGCAGTGTACAAAATAAGCTCCCGTGCCCCTCATTTGCCTAAAGTCATGGTGGCCTGGACATGCTTCCTGTGAACCAGGAGTGATCAAATAGGCCTGCCATTAATACTGCTCCGCTTCTCCAATTTGAGGCCTACTGACTGTGCGTTTTAGATTCTTTATGTGAATTAATGTCATGAGAAAACCCAAGCAACTATGAGCTAGCCTCTGTAGGATTTAAAGAATTCACTTGACCCAAAGGATCTCTATTCTCACTTAATTGAGATCAGGAACCTTACAGAGGAAGTCAAGAGACTCTATCCACAATGACTGTTCTTTTAGCCATTTTGGTTTTGGATGCACACATAGCAGGAGTTGGCCATCCATAAGGCAAGCGGCAGTCCATTCCTAAATTTGGTAGAATGAATGCTGGGGAGCTTTCTCATAGACAGGACACATCCACTGATGCATTATCTTTTCTAATGTCTACAACCACGGACAGTGAATTACAGACATAGAAACACTCACATTGTCAAAAGACTTACTAGAAATAGTTCACTCCAAACCAAACAAACCGCCTTTCCTACCTATTCTCAGAACATGAGACAAAACCCCAAACTCATACCCAAACCCACAAAGGCACCTCCTTCCCACAAGTAGGTCTGTGACTATTCGGAGTGTCCTCTGACTGGAGGGCCATACAATGTTCCTCCAAAATTGCCTGTCCTGTCTCAGATCTTGTGTCTTTGGCCAACTTTCTGAAGTTGTCAGGAGTCAGCGGTGAGGCACTACCTTCTTTCTCAGGAAAGGCCCCTCTTCAGAGCTTTTCTGCCATTTAGACATCCTAACATCAGTAGTTAGCAAGAAACAATGACCCTGTCCTAGGGAAATCCAAAAAGTGAGAACACTGGGACTGGGACTAGGACTGGCACTGTTTAACTGGCTTCCTGGATCCCAAGATCAGAGAGTTCCATCACAAAGGAAGTGAGGTGAGGTCACTTCCTTCAGGAACAGAATGAGTTCACTGCCTTGGCAACCATTTTGTCTTAACAGTTGCTTCCAAGGGACCCATGAGATGGAGGCTGCCCCTGGTTCCTGTGACACATTCACAAGTTAGAATGGTATATCAACCATAGGCACCTGGGAACAACTCTCCACACAGGTCTCATTTGGTCCATCTTCTCTACATTAAGAATAGAGAGGCTGATTCAGACACAACCCTTCATCCTGACCAGGTTGTTCGCCATGGAGGATGACTTTTGCTCAATCAGGTCCTTCAAAGCTGCCTACATCTTCTTCAGGGATCATTTTTGCATGGATCTTTGAGGTTCTCAGCAGATGGAAGATCCCCTACATTCCTGGATTGTAAGACCAACTCTGTCCCTGCTCTTCTGAAAAGTTAGATTGAGGTAACAGTATATGGTTAGGGTTGATAACATGTTCGATTTGGGTTAGGAATCATTCTGCTGCATGAATAATGGTATTGGGGGATGCCACCGAGGACTCGAGAAATCGAGGAACAATTGTCTCCTCGACTCAGTGATTTTTTGTTTCAGATTCGGTATTGCCAGCCCATAGGGTTTTGCCTCCTATGCAGTCCTGGTCTCAGTTTTGGACGTCCATTGCTGGTCTTTATTGTCTTGTCTTGTCTGTGTTGTGTGTTGTTGCATTCACTGTTTGTGTATCTTTCAATATGGGAAAGAGCACTTCAATGTCTCTGTCCCTGACCCTTGATCACTGGACCAAAGTTCGCTTAAGGGCTCAGAATCTTTCTTTTTCAGTAAAACTCCAGACTTGCCAGACTGTCTGTGCCTCAGAATGTTTCACCTTTCAAGTCGGATTGCCCCTAGAAGCATCTTTCTTCTTCCCACTAATTTAAAAAGTCAGAGATATTGTCTTTCAGCTGCGCACACATAGCCATCCTGATCAACAGCCATGTATCTTAACTTTGCAGGACCTCTGCAAGTCTCCTCCTCCATGCGTGAAGCCTTTCCTTGTCCCTTTCCCTGCTCGTACTGCTTCCCCCATGATCTCTCAAACCCTCTGCTTCTCCTCCTCTACCACCCTCTGTTCTCCCTGAGTCACAAGATTTGACTCTACTGGACTCTCATCCCCCTCCTTATACCCTGCCCTCATCCCCCAACCACCAACCCCCTCTAAGTTATTCCCCTGCAGCTGACTCAGCCTCTCCGCCATTGGAGGAAGCTAAGCTGGCCCTATGCCCTCCAGATAACTCCCCCACAGCACACACAGCCCCACCTCCCCAGGAGGAAGCTGGCCCGGCTAAGGGAACTCGCTGGCTTCGAATGATTGAAAACCCTGGAACTCCCGTGATGCTTTCAGAACATGAGAGAAAACCACAAACTCACACCCACACCCACAAAGACACCTCCTTCCCACAAGTAGGTCTGTGACTATCCGGAGTGTCCTGTGACTGGAGGGCCATACAATGTTCCCCCAAAATGGCCTGTGTGTCTCAGATCTTGTGTCTTTGGTCACCTCTATGAAGTTGTCAGGAGCCAGCAGTGAGGCACTACCTTCTTTCTCTGGAAAGGCCCTTCTTCAGAGCTTTCCTGTTATTTGGCCATCCTAACATCAGTAGTTAGCAGGAAAGAATGACTCTGTCCTCGGGAAATCCAAAAAGTGAAAACACTGAGACTGGGACTAGGACTGGCACTGTTTAAGTGGCTTCCTGGATCCCAAGTTCAGAGAGTTCCATCACCAAGGAAGTGAGGTTAGGTCACTTCCTTCAGGAACAGAATGATTTCACTGCCTTGGCAACCATTTTGTCCTAACAGTTGCTTCCAAGAATCCCATGAGATGGAGGCCATGCGTGTTTTGAATCTTAATTATGGCTGCCAAGTCTTTAAGAATAAAAGCATATAATATCCTGGCTGAGATTCCCAGTGTCCTGTGGAAAGCCACCCTCGAACTAGATCTCAGTTTCCTAGGGCGACTCTCATGCGTGGCCTCTTAAATCCCAACACAATTCATGGCAATACTCCTCTGAGGTCAGTTCCAGAACTCAGTCTCTAAGGGGAATCACAGCAAGTTCAAGCCCAGGTGGACCCAGTCATCTCTTCCAACTGCCACACAAATGACCACAAATAAAATCAAAGCACTCCCTCATGGCCCTCATGTTCTGCCATATAGACACTCATCATAAACTCTGGCTGGAGGTTTACATGAGGGGCGCAGCCCAAGTCAGTATCCAAAATAAGCTCCCCAGCCCCTCATTTGCCTAAAGTCTGGGTGGCCGGGACACCCTTCTTGTGAACCAGGAATGATCAAATAGGCCTGCCGTTAATACTGCTCTGCTTCTCCAAATTGAGGACTACCTACCTTGGGAATTAGATTGTTAATGTCAATTGGTGTCATGAGAAAGCCCTAGCAGCTATGGGCTGGCCTCTGCAGGGCTTGGAAGAACTCATTTGACCCAAAGATTCCTATTCTCACTTGATGGAAGTCAGGAACCTTACAGAGGAATGCGAGATACTTCACCCACAGTGACTGCTCTTTTGGCCATTTTGGTTTTGGATGCGAACATAAAATCTTTCTTTAGATCCATCAGGTGCTGATAATCTAAGCCATAGCCTCACACAGGCCAAGAGGCTGATTCAGACACATCCCTCTCCAAAGCAATTAAGCAAAGAGCCACAGATGTTGCCCATTCATTTCCATTTGAAAACTCTTTCTTCAGGCTTTCTAAAGGGTTGGCCTGAGGCAAAGACCTTACTGAAATTCAGGGCAACAGAACAATAGGTAATTAGAAGGAACAAACCAGGGTTTCTTCACTGAGAAATGTAAAATCCATTGGTGTGCCACTACCTGCTTTCTCAGGAAAGGCCCCTATTCAGAGCATCCCTGGCATTTGGCCATCCTCACATCTGTAGGTACCAAGATAGCTTGACTCTGTCCTTGGTAAATCCAACAAGTGAGACCAATTGGAGTGGAACTGGGACTGGCTCTGTGTGCCTGGCTTCCTGGATCCCACATTCCATCACCAAGGAAGTGAGGTCAGGTCACTTCCTTCAGGAACTGAAGCTTCATGCAGAAATTATCACTGAAGAAGATATAGGCACCTCTGAAAAACCTGAGACAGCAAAATTCATCTTCCATGGCAAACAACCTGGTCAGGATGAAGGGTTGTATCTGAATCAGCCTTTCTATTGTTAATGTAGAGAAGATGGACCAAATGAGACCTGTGTGGAGAGCTGTTCCCTGGTGCCTATGGTTGATATACCATTCTAACTTGTGAAAGTGTCACAGGAAGCAGGGACAGCATCCATCTCATGGGACCCTTGGAAGCAACTCTTAGTACAAAGTGGTTGCCAAGGCAGTGAACTCATTCAGTTCCTCATGGAAGTAACCTCACCTCACTTCCTTGGGGAAGAAACTCTCTGATCTTGGGATACAAAAAGCCAGTCAAACAGTGCCAGTCCATGTCCCAGTCCCAGTGGTCTCAATTTTTGGAATTCTAGATAACAGAGTCAGTCTTTCTTGGTACCTACTTTGGACCATCCTGTTTGCATGGCCAAATGGAAGAAAAGCTCTGAAGAGGGGCCTTTCCTGAGAAAGAAGGTAGTGACTCACCGCTGGCTCCTGACAACTTCAGAGAGTTGGTTAAGGACACCAGATCTGAGACTGGACAGGCCATTTCGGGGCAACCTAGAATGCCCCACAGTCAGAGAACACTCCAGATATTCACACACCTACTTGGGGGAAGAAGGGGGCTTTGTTGGTGTGGGTGAGGGTTTGTGGTTTTGTCTCATGTTCTGAGAATAGGTAGGAAATGCGGTTTGTTTTGTTTGGAGTGAACTGTTTCTAGTAAGTCGTTTGACAATGCGAGTGTTTCTGTGTCTGTGTACCCCACTGTGTCCGTGGTTGTAGATATTAGAAAAGAGAATGCATCAATGGATGTGTCCTGACTAGTAGAAAGCTTCCCAGCATTCATCCTGCCCAATTTATAAATGGAATGCAGCTTGCCTTATTGATGGGCAACACCTGCTATCTTCCTAAGTTCCTGTTTTCTTCCTGAAATCTGGCCACTCTCCAGAAGAGGCTCATGGTTTTGTATCTAAGATATGTGCCACCTCCAAGCTCTGTGACATGGCCATGTAGTGGATAGCTGAAGGGAATGGCGAGCATCTCAGAAAAATCAGATATCAGTGTGACTACTAATGTATCAGTGGAGAAACCCTGTTTGGGCCTTTTGCTTAACAATTGTTCTGTTGCCCTGAATGTCAGGAAGGTCTTTCCCACATGCCACCCCTTTGTGAAACCTGAAGAAAACAGTTTTCAAATGCAAATGAATGGGCATCACCTGTGGCTCTTTGCTTAATTGCTTTGGAAAGGGATGTGTCTGAATCAGCCTCTTGGCCCTGTGTGAGGCTGTTGCTTAGATTCTTAGATGGATGGATCTAAAGAAAGATATCATGTGTGCATCCAAAACCAAAATGGCTAAAAGAGCAGTCATTGTGGATGAAGTCGTTCCCCTTCCTCTGTAAGGTTTCCGACCTCTATCAAGTGAGAATAAGGAAGACACACCAAGCCAATTGATGGCTACTTTTGGAAAAATTGTACCACTGCTGATAGCGTCAGCATATATACCCCAACACTACCACAAGTGGCTTCACCAAGAGAGAGTTCACAATGCATAAAAGTGATACATAGTCCTGACAAGTTCTGCAAGAATTTCAGGGATGGCTATTGCAGAAACTGTAGATTGGTTTTATCTTTGACTTCAACGGCACTGGTATGAAGATAGAAATTCTGGCAATAATGGGTAAAGGAAAATTATTTAACATTACAGAAGGCACTAAAAGAAAATAATTTTCTTAAAAATTTACATTATTTTGAAGAGAATTATTAAATATAATGAAATGAAAAGATGAAGTAAACAAACAGGTCTGTTAACTTCCTTTTTTGTTCACATATTAAAACAATGCTCAACAGTTGTTTACCCAATTTAAATTAAACCATTTAGATCACGTGAATAAAAAAAAATATTTGCATACATTTTTTTATGAGCACTCATCATATATGATATATGGACATACGTACATTCAAACATATAACACAAAACACAAGTGTGCACACATAATATAATACATACAACACATAACATAATAGTAAAGGCCTTATAACTTTTCACAGGTGAAATCACCAGTGCAATGTTTAAAAACTCTATAGTCAAAATATAGAACTGATCAGCAAAACATTAACCTAGGTCTCAATGAGCTCAAAAAAACAAATAAAACTTCATGATACGGGAAAGGGCAATAATAAAATAGATATTGAAAAAAGCATCCCTGTTCTGTCAGAGATGTAAGGATAGTGAAACTGGAGTTTTGGATATCAGCTGTTATGGATTTGAGCCAAATCATCTTATTTTGGTCTATAGAAATCACTTTAGTTAATCTCTCTGAAATCCAAATCGGCTGTTGTTCTTCCTGTGGAAACACACAAACAGACCCCTGACTCCAGACAATCACTGGGTCAGTACTTTAGTTAATCTCTTTGGAATCCAATTTGGCTGCTGTTCTCCCTGTGGAAACACATAAAGAGACTCCCGACTCCAGGCAATCTCTGGGTCAGGACCTTAGTTAATCTCTCTGTTATTTAAATCGGCTGCTGTTCTCCCTGTAGAAACACAGAAAAAGACCCCCGAGTCCAGACAATAATTGGGTCAGGACATTTCTGTTGTCCTGTTAGAATATTATTCCAAAGTACCTTGAACTTATGCACATTTTTTGGACACATATGCTTTTCCGCAGCACTAAGTCCTGATGAATCCAAATTTAAAAAGTTTAGAGTAAAAAGGGTTATTTTAAGTTTATCTTTGGGGAATTCATACCCCTTCCCAATTGCGTCTTTTTGCTTTAATAAGTACATTTTAATAGTTTCATGTGCTCTTTCACTATGCATTGTCCCTGTGGATTGTATGGGATTCCTGTTATATGAGTAATGCCAAATGATGAGAAAAATTGTTTAAAAGAGGTAGGAGTATAATCAGGGGCATTATCTGTTTTTAACTGTTTTGGAATGTCCAAAGTGGCAAATTTTGTAAGTAATGAGCTATAACATCTTTAGTTTTTTCCCCCACATGAAGGGAGCCCATCAAAAATCTAGAAGAAGTATCAACTGTAACATGCAAATATTTTAATTTTCCAAATTCTGGCAAGTGTGTGACATTCATCTGCCAAATATGGTTAGGTATCAATCCTCTAGGATTGACTCCAAGATTAACTTGTGGTAAAAAGGTCACACAATTTTGACATTGTTTTATTATTTTTCTATCTTTTTCCTTAGTTATTTTAAAACACTTTTGTAAAGTATTAGCATTGACATGAAACTTTTTATGAAAATTTGTAGCTTCTTCTAGTGTAGAGAAAATATGTATGTAAGTCATGTGTAGTTTAATCTGCTAAATCATTGCCAAAACTAAGGGCTCCCGGCAATCCTGTATGTGCCCTGATATGTCCTATAAAGAATGAATCTTTTCTGTCCCAGATTAGACATTGTATACTGGAAAGCAAAGAGAAAACAGTAGCAGAAGGGGAAATCCTACCAGCATCTTCAAGGGATACTATAGCATTAACTATATACTGACTAAGGGAAAATAAATTAAATACAGAATCTTTAAACATCACAAAAGCTTGTAATACTGCATTAAGCTCTACCTTTTGAGCTGATTGTTTGGGTAGTAAAAATGTAAAAGTTTGATCAGGTGTAACTATTGCTGCTGTGCCATGATTTGTCTCATCAGTGAATATACTTGGAGCATTCATGATACTTGATTTCTTGTCATTTTTGGAAAAATTACTGGATGCGATGACCAAAAAGACAATAAAAGATTAGATGGTAAGTGGTTATCAAATGAAACATTTGATTTACACATGATTACTGCACAAGTATTTAACTCATTAGCTAATTTATCAATTTGATTCAAAGAATATGGAGTAATAATTTTATTGGGTGAAATTCCACACACTCACTTTGCTGCTTTTATTCCTATGAGTATTAATTGTCCCTCAGTCTCAGGATACCTAGTAATAATAGTGTGAGAAGAATAAGATAAATGAATCCATAATAATGGACCTTCTTGCCAAAATACTCCTGTAGAAATACTTTTTTTTTGTTGGTAGTACAATAAATAATAAAGGCAAAATTATATCAACTCTATCCAAATGCATATTTCCCATTTATGTTTCAATGATTTTTAATGCCTTTCTTGCTTCAGGTGTTAACATTCTGGGTGAATTTGTATCTAATAGACCTTTTAGGATATCAAATAAAGGTCCCAACTCTCCTGTTGGTATAATTAGTTAAGGCCTTATCCAATTTATGTCTCCTAATAACTTTGAAAGTCATTAGTTGATTGGAGTTGATCTACTCCTATTTGAATTTTTGGTGGACTGACCATGGTTGAGGATAATAGAACTCCTAAATAATTTATTGGAAATTTTAATTATACGTTATCTATTGCTATCTCTAGATTATAATTTTTTTAATCAGTTTGTAAGTGTGACATAACATTCTAGCAATGTGTTTTTAGCTTTGTGTGCAAATGATACATCATCCATATAGTGAAATATTTGTAGTTAAGGATTTTGATTTCTAAATGGCAGGATTACTTTGTTAACATAAATTTGACATGTAGTTGGGCTGTTAGCCATCCCTTGAGGGAGTAGTTTCCACTCTTACCTCTGATAAGGAGCTTCATGATTCAGTGCAGGGATAGTAAATGCAAAACGTGGACTATCCTCAGGATGAATTGGAAATGAAAAAAAAAAACAATCTTTAATATGTATAACTAAAACATACCAAGTTCTTGGCAAAGCAGACAATTGAGGAATCCCTGATTGAGCAGGTCCCGTAATAACCATCTCATTATTAATGGTTCTTAAATCTTGCAATAATCTCCATTTACCAGATTTCTTTTTGGTGACAAAAATGGGAGTATTATGGGGAGATACAGAAGGTTTATATGTCCTTCCACTAATTGTTGTTTGATCAGGTCATGGGCTGCTTGTATCTTTTCTTTAGTCAGGGGCCATTGAGGAACCCATACTGGTCTTTCTGATTTCCAAGTAATTTTTATTGTCTCAGTGGCCCTTTCTGAAAATCCAACACATTTTTGTCTGTTCCTTGATCTATTTGTGTTGGTTCTCCTATACCTTCTTCTTGTTTTTCTAATATTTTTCTTTTCCTAAAACCTTGTCTAGCCATGGTAGTGGGTGCATTTTGGTTGACCTTATTTGTTAATGTCAAACCTAATTGATCAAGGACATCTCATCCCCATTAATTAACGGGAAGATGATCCAATACATATGGCTGTATAGTTCCTTCACATCCTTCAGGATCCTTCCAATCTAATACAATTGCACCTTTAAGGGGATTAGTCGCCACTCCTAGGCCTCAAAGCATTTGAGTGGCTTGTTGTAATGGCCAATGTTTTGGCCATTCTTGATGAGAGATGATGCTAGAGTTTGCACCTGTATCCAGTAGCCCATTAAATTCATGTCCTTGAATATTTAGTTTTAGCATGGGGCGAGAATCTAAATTTAAAGAAAGCATAGCCCAATATACACCTGTGTAGTCTAATCCCATGGAACCTCTTTCTACAGAATGACTAGAAAATTTATTATGTAGGCTGAGTATTATTAATAACTGTGCTATTCTATCTCCTGGTGAAATTACTGATAAATCCTTTGGAGAACTGGCTATAATTTTTATTTCACCTTCATAATCGGAAACAATTACCCAAGGAATTATCCTAAGTCCTTTTAGAGTAGAAGAGCTGCATCCTAATAATAAGCCTACTGTTCCTTTGGGAAGAGGTACTTTCAGCCGTGTGGGAATTATTTGAACTCTCATCTCTGGAATTAGTACTGATCTGGCGGAGGCGCTGATGTCCAACCCTGTACTCCCTCTGGTTTGTCTGACGAGGGATCTGATAAAAAATGTGTCCTGTGCACTATCCTGATGGGGTTGCTGGGTTCCTCCAGTGCTCCGTATATTTGTGGTTTTGGGACCCAGAGCATTGGGCCCACCTCTCCATTTTTTGGCAGTGGAGCCCGATGCCTTTCTCCATAATATTGTGGATAAACACCTAGTCTTTTTTCATTTTTTGATAATGAATTACCTTCTATGTTTGTTTGAGAATGACATTCATTAGCCCAATGTCTTCCTCTATGGCATCGTGGGCAAATACACGGTATTCTACTCCTTTGATTCCTAGTTTTGTTAAACCCTCCTCCTATGGGGCAATTCCTTTTAAAATGTCCTTTTCTTCACAATTCTAGCATGTTCTTGGCCTGGCATCTAAAGCCTGTTTTACTGTAGCTGCAACGACTTGCTCTTATTCATTAATGTCTCTACATAATTTAATATATGTGTTTAAATCTTCATGTTTCCATGGTCTAATGATATCTCTGCACCAACAATTCCCTTGGTCATAAGCCAGTTGTTTTATTAATGGAATTGCTTGTTCTGTATTCCCAAAAACTCTGGTAGCTGTTTTAATAAGCCTATCTACAAATTCAGCATAAGATTCATTAGCTCCTTGTATTACCTTAGATAATTGACCTTGTAATCCTCCAAGTCCTTGTGAAGTCTTCCATGCCCTAACCACTTCTACAGCAATTAATTCGTATATACCATGATCATATGGAATTTGTTGCTGCTGATCCTCATTAGGTCCCCTTCCTAACAACATATCTAGATTTCTCTGAGGATAACCAGCTGCTGCATTTCGCCTAGCCGTCTCCTTGCAAAATTTCTCATTGGCAACCTTCCATAACAGGTATTGTCCTCCCTTTAGCACAGCTTTACACATATTAGCCCAATCTACTGGCATCACATTTAAGTTGTTAATAGATTGGACCAAGCTTACAATGAAGGGTGCTTGAGGACCATAGGTTGTTACAGCCTCTTTTAGCTGCTTCACTATTTTAAAATTTAAAGCAAGGTGAATTCTCTGCCCTCCTACCTAAAATACCGGGCATGTAAATACTTGAGATCCTGTCTCAGGAACCGAACTATCAACTGCGGGGGTTGGGGGCCTCCCAGCATATGGAGGTGGCCTTGTTAGTTGGACATTTACATCCTCTGGTGATAGAAAGGTGTTAGTAACAGTTTCCTGTAGAGGTGGCGCTGTTGTTGGACACTTATGCCCTCTGGTGATAGAAAGATGTTAGTAGCAGTCTCCTTTTGTAACTTTGCCCCTGATGGCTTTTTCTGCTCTAAGCTTTATTCCTCTATCTGTGTCTTAACTGAATGCTTTGGACTAAGCAAAGCAGATATGAACGTCCACAATGGCAATGTGCCAACTGGCTGAGTCCCTGGGCTGTTCTTTTCTACTCTTTTGAAATCTTCACCATGATGGTTCCATTATGATATACTTAACAACTCCTCCTTAAAAGGCCATGGGGTACATTTTTGTATTTTATCACTGTATGCCCTGACTGTTCTTGATTTTACTGATACACCTCCTTCCTCTAACAATTTACTTAACACTCTTTCAGTTTGTTTTTTACTAATTTCTGATCCCGTATTTCTACTATAATAAAACCCAACAAGATGACTCCAAACAAAACACAGACAGACTGAAATAAAAAGGGAACAACAAAAAGTCATTATAGCCTTTCTTTCCTCCTGACATGTGTGTCCGTACTTTCTCCCTATCTGTTCCTCAGACGTGAATAGTTTTTCCTCATATGTGAGTGGTTTTTCTTCCGTCTCAATCATCTCCATGGACAGGCAGCTTAAAACAAAAGTGAAGCAAAACTAAAGAGGAATCTTAAAATGGCTACCCATCCTCTTGCCCTGCCCTCAGGGGCGAGCAGTTTACCTTATCACTTACCCTCAGTCGTTCCCTGTGCAAGCGAGGAAATGCTGCAGTCTGGCTGGGAAGAGTTAGGAGCCACTTGTCAAAAGAAATGAGCTTTATTTTTAGAAAAACACACGCCATACAAAACAGCTCCTCAGGAAAAACCCTCAGAGCCCAACTGCCACGACTTGCTTCCTTATAAAGTCTCTGTCACTCCCACAAGCCTCTCCACCTTCCACAATTCTCCTGCTCTTGAGGCCGATTGGTTGGGTTGCGTGGGTGGAGCCAAAAAGGTCCCCCATTGAGCAGCTCCGTGGTCTGAAAGGGCAGGGAAACTGTCCAATGAGCATCACCACAGAGGAGCCAATCAGCTAGATGTTGCTGGGGCCCCTGTGAGCCAATCATCAGCTTGCAGTCTGAAAGGGCGGGGAAACAGTTCAATGAGAATCTCCAATGAGCTAGATGTTGCTGGGGCCACTGTTAGCCAATAATCATCCAACAGCTGGAAATTTGCTGCAAGCTGGAAGTTTGCTGGGGCCCCTTCATATGTGGCTCTCAACAAATTCCTGTCTCCTTTCTCTGTAGCCTATTCAACACATGTATTTTTATATGCACATGTAGAATCCTACCTGTTATCACACGTACGTTTTAGTGAGGTTTGTGACTTGGCCAATAGAAGTTATGAGAAGAGATCACTCTTCCTAAACGCTGTTGGAACTGAAAATTCAACCTATGGGTGAGCTTCCTAGTAGAACACCATTATACATAAAAACATTTTTAGTGAAATAATTATTTTTGCATCTGTGGATGGTATATATTTTATGATGAATTTCGATTGGCATATATATTGCTAGATTTTAATTTCTCTGTGTGTTTGTCTGTGTGTGTATATATATATGTATATGTGTGTGTGTGTGTGTATACACACACTCTCCAAATTTTTCTAATTATCAAATATATGAGTCTTATTATACATTCCTTAAAATCATTCATATTCATGTATGTGAATTTATGATCAACTATTCACAAGATTATTCTCAGAAATATACATCCACCTGAAATACATATTTGTTTCCTAGTACTGAAAACTAACTTGAGAGAATGGTGCATACAAATCCTAATATTTCTACAGTAATACCCAGTTTAACATCAATGCATGCAGTTTCCTATGGGACATGATGTGTATTTTGCAGTTCATTTTTATTAAACAGTGGTATATTAATATTTCTTCAGTTTATGCACATCATAGCATATATATTTCTTCCACAAGTTCACAAATTTATAGACATTTGTTTCAATTTCAATCACCTCCTGCTTCAGAACTCATATATTCCTCCAGGTTTCTTGACTGGTCTTTTCATGAGACTTCTTTCAAAACACATTATTTTTGATTTCCATAATCATTTTTGAAGCAAAACTCACACACTCTTCATGATAAACCATAACCCTCATATTACTGTTAGAAGTATAACTGGTTGTAATGAATGTATGTATATCAATTAAAGATTTTCTGTATATTTTCAGATATCAAATCAATTCATTATTTAATGTTGGAATCATTTTTATTATTTATTCACAGTATGGTCTATTCAT
Organism: Callospermophilus lateralis; assembly: GCF_048772815.1. Taxonomy (NCBI): domain Eukaryota; kingdom Metazoa; phylum Chordata; class Mammalia; order Rodentia; family Sciuridae; genus Callospermophilus; species Callospermophilus lateralis. Next base: position 365,940 of record NW_027511601.1, on the reverse strand, counting down.
GAATTATTTCTATATTCATTGACACAGAGTACACCGCTTTGTTCCCCCAATATGAATTTATATGTCTTCAAAATATTGCTCTCAGTAATGGTGAAAGAAATACTTATGTCACCTGATCTACATATACATTATACCACAGTAATACTCTGGACACAGAAAGCATAGGTCACTCTTATGTTTGTACCAAAGCTTTAATGAAAAGTGAGCATGGATTACTAAAAACATCCATGTCCAGGTTGCCAAATTGTCTCAAATGTAATTCCTATTGGTCGCTATATATTTGTTTCTTCCTAAGATTATGTATTCAACCTCAAGCCTGTTGAAAATGTCTAATTCTATCCCTCACTTTATACTTTGCCTGATTTTTAATGTCTCTATTGATATCTGCTAACCTACATGTTTTCCCCAGTTCATCATTGTAACTGACTCTTCACATGTCCTGACATTTACATTCACTCTCTTATTGAAAAGCTATTGCTAAAGAACTTTTGGTCCAAATTCTATACTCACTGTTGTTTCTAAACCTAGCAACTATCTTCCTAATTCTACTGACTTTCCCTTTTTGACTGGATGTTCTCTTCGACATTCAGTCATCCAAGGTACAAGGTATTATGCCATTGTGTATCGATTTATCTGAGACATCTGTGAAGAACATAATTCAAAGCTAAGTAACCCACTAAAGGGCCCAATGTCCTTCTGGGCTTCAAATCTTACGTAGATTTTTGTTTTCATACTCATATTTCATCTATATATTCTTGTAAATATTGCAGGTTCCTGATACCATTATTCATCCTGCAGAATGATTCCTAACCCAAATCGAATGTGCTATTAATTCTAACCATACAATGTTCCCTCAATCTAACTTTACAGAAGAGCAGGGACAGTGTGACCAGGAAAGTCTCAGTGGAGAAACCCTGCTTTGGACCTTTTGCTTACCTATTGTTCTGTTGTCCTGAATGTCAGGAAGGTCTTTGCCTCAGGCCACCCCTTTGTGAAGCCTGAACAAAACAGTTTTCAAATGGAAATGAATGAGCATCACCTGTGGCTCTTTGCTTAATTGCTTTGGAACAGGATGTGTCTGAATCAGCCTCTTGGCCCTGTGTGACTTAGATTCTCAGCACCTGATGGATCTAAAGAAAGATTCCATGTGTGCATCCAAAACCAAAATGGCAAAAAGTTCAGTAATTGTGAATGAAGTCTCTTTCCTTCCTCTGTTAGGTTCCTGACCTCCATCAAGAGAGAATAGAAATCCTTTGGGTCAAATGAGTTCTTGAAACCCTGAAGAGGTGCTTGGGTTTTCTCATGACTCCAAATCACATAAAGAATCTATACCTATCAGTCAGTAGTAGTCAGTCAATATTGCTCCCAGAAATGGTGGAAGAAATACTCATGTCACCAGATCTACATGTACATTTAATCACAAAAATATTCTGGACACAAAATTCAAAGTTCACATTTTTTATTGTACCAAAGCCTAAATGGAAAGTGAACATAGATTACTAAAAACATCCATGTCCAAGTTGCCTAATGCTCTCAAATGACAAACCTATTGGTGACTACATATTTGTTTCTTCCTAAGATTATATATTCAAACTCAACCCTGTTGAAAATATCTAAGCCTATCTCTCACTTTATACTTTGCTTCATTTCATAATGTCTCTATTGATATCTGCTTACCTAAATATTTTCCCAAGTTCATCATTGTGATTGACTCTTCACATGTGCTGACATTTAAATTCATTCTGTAACTATTGCTAAATAACATGTGTTCCAAATGCTACACTCACTCTTCTTCCTAAACCTACCTACTATCTTCCTAATCCTACCGACTACCCCTTTTTGACTGGATGTTCTCTTCGACATTTAGTCATCCAAGGTACAAGGTCATATGCCATTGTATATGGATTTAACTGAGACATCTGTGCAGAACGTAATTCAATGGTAAGTAACCCAATCAAGGGCCCAATACCCTTCTGGGCATCAAATCTTACTTAGACTTCTGTTTTCATGAGTACATTTCACCTCTATATTCTTATCAATATTGGAGGTTCCCAATACCATTATTCATCCAGCAAAATGATTCCTAACCCAAATCGAACCTGTTATTAACCCTAATCATACAGTGTTCCCTCAATCTTACTTTACAGAAGAGCAGGGACAGAGTTGGTCTTATAATACTGGAATGTAGGCGATCTTCTACCTGCTGAGAACCTCAAAGGTCCACGATGTAGGCAGCTATGAAGGACCTGAGAGACCAAAAGTCATCTTCCATGGCAAACAACCTGGTCAGGATGAAGGGTTGTGTCTGAATCAGCCTCTCTCTTCTTAATGTAGAGAAGATGGACCAAAGGAGGCCTGTGTGGAGAGCTGATTCCGGTTGCCTATGGTTGATATACCATTCTAACTTGTGAAAGTGTCACAGGACGTAGGGGAAGCCTCCATCTCATGGGACCCTTGGAAGCAACTGTGAGGACAAAGTGGTTGCCAAGGCAGTGACCTCATTCAGTTCCTGAAGGAAGTGACCTGACCTCACTTCCTTGGTGATGGAATGTGGGATCCAGGAAGCCAGGCACACAGAGCCAGTCCCAGTTCCACTCCCAGTGGTCTCACTTGTTTGGATTTACCAAAGGCTGAGTCAGGCTATCTTGGTACCTAGAGATGTGAGGATGGCCAAACGGAAGGAAAGCTCTGAAGAGGGGCCTTTTCTGAGAAAGCAGGTAGTGGCACACCACTGGATTTTGAAAAGTCTCAGTGAAGAAACCCTGGTTTGTGCCTTCTAATTACCTATTGTTCTGTTGCCCTGAATGTCAGTAAGGTCTTTGCCTCAGGCCAACCCTTGATGAAGCCTGATGAAAATGTTTTCAAATGAAAATGAATGGGCTCCAGAATGGCAATATGTAAATCAATGGTTGTGCAACTGAAGTGATTCTGCAATCTGTATATGGGGTAAAAATGGGAGCTCATATCCCACTTGAATCAAAGTGTGAAATATGATATATCAAGAACTATGTAATGTTTTGAACAACCTACAATAAAAATTAATTTAAAAAAAAAAGAAAATGAATGGGCATCATCTGTGGCTCTTTGCTTAATTTCTTTGGAAAGGGATGTGTCTGAATCAGCCTCTTGGCCCTGTGTGAGGCTGTGGCTTAGATTCTCAGCACCTGATGGATCTAAAGAAAGATCCCATGTGCGCATCCAAAACCAAAATGGCCAAAAGAGCAGTCACTGTGGATGAAGTATCTCGCATTTCTCTGTAAGGTTCCTGACTTTCATCAAGTGAGATTAGGGATCTTTGGGTCAAATGAGTTCTTCCAAGCCCTGCAGAGGCTAGCCCATAGCTGCTAGGGTTTTCTCATGACACCAATTCACATACAGAATCTAATCCCCACGGTAGGTAGTCCTCAATTTGGAGAAGCAGAGCAGTATTAACGGCAGGCCTATTTGATCATTCCTGTTTCACAGGTAGGGTGTCCAGGCCACCTAGATGTTAGGCAAATGAGGGGCTGGGGAGCTTATTTTGGATACTGACTTGGGCTGCGCCCCTCATGGAAACCTCCAGCCAGAGTTTATGATGAGTGTCTATATGGCAGAACATGAGGGCCATGTGGGAGTGTTTTGATTTTATTTGTGGTCATTTGTGTGGCAGTTGGAAGAGATGACTGCGTCCACCTGGGCTTGCTCTGATTCCCCTTAGAGACTGAGTTCTGGAACTGACCTCAGAGGAGAATTGCCATGAATTGTGTTGGGATTTAAGAGGCCACGCATGAGAGTCGCCCTTGGAAACTGAGATCTAGTTCGAGGGTAGCTTTCCACAGGACACTGGGAATCTCTGCCAGGATATTATATGATTTTATTCTTAAAGACTTGGCAGCCTTAAACACACCCCAAAACACACATGGACCTCACAGAGTAGACCTCAATGTGCCTGGCTTCATGTGACCTTTTGGAACTCTTTGGGAAGCCTTGCCTGTGAGAGTTCTCCAGAGATTTCATTGAAATGAGCTTCCTCACCATTTAATGGTTCCTGAATGAATTGAAACCCACAGTGCCTCCAACTTCATCCTTGAAAAATGGTTAGATAAATACCTTGAAATTTTTGAAATTCCCATACCCAGGTGGCACTGGAGAAACTTTGGATGTCCTGTTTCTGATCATGAGTATACCAGACAGTGCCTAGATTGACTGGGTTTCATGAAAATGGTGAAGAAGAGAGATGTCAGTAACTTGGAGCCTGTTGACTAGTGGGCCTAGAGAATTGGTGGGCAGGAGTGTGGTAAAACATCTGTGGTGGGGCCATGTGGATCCGCCATTGGCTTCCAAATGGCTTTTGACTGACATGGTGCAGCTAGCAGACCCTTCTATGCAAAGGCATCTTGTTATATGGAGAGTTTTCAGGGCAATGTTCAGAATCAGGTTGCTATGTTCAAGGTGGTTCAGGTTGCTATGTGAGATAGAAGCCTGGTTTGTGCTTTCTCCTGCATACCCTGATCCACCACAAGTGACAGAACTCCCTCCAGCACTGTGTGCCAGTTGAACTCCTTGTATTTCATGAAGAAAATACTTAACTACCAGTGCAGCAGCAAAAAAAAACCAGGAAAAGTGGAGGATGACCAAATGGCTTCATTGTCCACACGGGGAAACACTTAGCCCCCACTGGCCACAAAGAGAGAATTCAGCACTGCTGCATCAGGTTCATTGGAAAATAACATACCATGTCCTCCAGGTCACATAGATGCAGACACAGCTTTGTTGGTCTCACTACAAAGGAAGCTAAAGCTCCTGACAACAACATATATTTCAAGTACCCACCCTCAGATGCAGTTTCTCTAGAAGACTTTAGGCCAGCAGCACTCCATGTTTGTGGAGTGTTTACCCTGTCCCTTACTTTTGGAGACTCCTCTACCACCTCCAAGGTTGTGAAATCCTCAGCATTTTCCATTCCATAAATATATTCACAGATTTTCTAACTTTTCTCTAATTGTGTCTTACTTGGGATTGATGGTAATGTCAAGGCGTTGTTCTGGATGAGAGTGGGAAGATTTTTGGTAGCACATATTAACATACACATTGGATTCATTTTCCAATTTTCCATTCTAAATACTGAAACCCTGACACAAACCCATTACCTAATAGTTTCTGACTACTAATTCTAATATGATGGAGAAAATTAACCAAAACAGAATAGAAATGCAAGCAGTTCAGAGGAGGCATGTTGTATTTTTGCACTTGCCTTTTGTGTTATATAGGGTAGGAGTTATAAATCTAGTCAATTATTTGTTGAAATAGTTCACCATGTGTATGTAAAGTTAAAAAATATGTGAATTCCTGTCTCCATTTCTCTGTAGCCTGTTAAGCACATGCAATTTTATATGCACATATAGAATCCTACCTGGTATCACATGTACATTCTTTTCAGCTGGCTGACTTTGCAGGTACAAATTGTGAGAAGAGATCACTCCTCCTAAATGCTGTTTGAACTGAAAATTCAAACTATGGGTGAGCTTCCTGGTTTAACAACATTATACATAAATCCATGTTCAGCAAAATGAATATTTTTGCATCTGTGGATGATGTATATTTCATGGTGATTGTCCATTGGAATATATATTGCTATTTTTAATGTCTCTCTGTATATATATATATATATATATATATATATATATATATATATATATATATATATATATAATACTCTCCAGATTTTTCAAATTATGAAAAATGGGTTTTACTATACACTCCCTAAATTCATTCATATTCTTGTATGTGGATTTATAATCAACTTTTCACAAAATTATTCTCAGAAATATTCATCCACCTGAAATACATATTTGTTTCCTATTACTGAAAACTAATTTCAGTGAATGTTGCATACAAATCCTAATATTTCTACAGTAAGTTTAACATCAATGCAAGTAGATTCTGATGGGACATGATGTGTAGTTTAACATTCATTTTTATTCAACACTGGTACATTACTATTTCTTCAGTTCATACATATCATAGGATATATATATTTCAAGCACAAGTTAGAAAATTTATAGACAATTTTTTTCACTTTCAATCACTTCCTGCTTCAGGACACATGTATTCCTCCATCTTTCTTGGCTTGTCTTTTCATGAGACTTATTTCCACACATATTATTTTTGATTTCCATAATCACTTTTGTAGCAAAACTCACACATTCTTCATGATAAACCATAACCCTAATATTACCATTATTTGTGTAACAGGTTGGAATGAATGATTGTATATCAATATAATATTTCTTATAAGTTTTCAGATATCAATTCAAATCATTATTAAAAGTGGAACCAGTTTCATTATATATTCACAGTAATGTCTACTCATGCATTATCTCTATATTCATAGTCACAGGGTACACCTCTTTGTTTCCCCAATATGAATTTATACGTCTTCAAATATTGCTCCCAGATATGGTGGAAGAAATACTCATGGTCCCTGATCTAAATATACATTTAATCACAGTAATATTCTGGACACAAAATGCAAATGTCATGCTTATGATTGTACCAAAGCCACAATGTAAAGTGAACATGTATTACTAAAAACTTCCATGTCTAGGTTGCCTAGTGCTCTCAAATGTCAATCCTGTTTGTGACTACATATTTGTTTCTTCCCAAGATTATATATTCAAACTCAACCCTCTTGAAAATCTCTAATCCTGTCAATCACTTTATACTTTGCCTGATTTTGTAATGTTTCCATTGATGTCTGCTTTCCTACATATTTTGTCCAGTTTGTCATTGTGACTGACTCTTCACGTGTGCTGACATTTAACTTCACTCTCTAACTGAAACGCTATTGCTAAAGAACTTTTTTTCCAAATCCTATACTCACGCTTCTTCCTAAACCTACCAACTATCTTCCTAATCCTACGAACTATACCTTTTTGACAGGATGTTCTCTTCTACATTCAATCATCCAATAAATGTCGGGTGAGCGGCAGAGGAAGATACCACCAAGAGACTGTCTCATGCAACAGCTAAGGGTTTATTGGGGGTCCAGCATGCTGGGGCTCAGTGCTCACTTGAATAGAGCAGAGAGCCCTGAGAACAGCTTAAGCAAATCTTATATACTTTCCTTGGAGAGGGCAGGGAGGAAAGTTTATTGATGGGTCAGGGCGAGTGGGCAGTTTTCATGCAACTGGTGAGGGAGTACATTCTACAATTTGGCAGTTGGGGACAGCACATTCTGGGAACAAGATTAGCAAACAGTTGTCAATATTTCAACAGTGTTTTGTTAAGCATACAGAAAAACAGGAAGTGACAAGTACTAATTTTATTAACCTTTTATTCTCCACTTCTTCTTCTGGCTACTTTTAGTCATAAAAGTGATCATTTTTGGGTGTACATTCTATGTCTGCTAGTGGGGTATTGCCATAAGTTTAACTTGTCCAATTTGAGCTTGGAGAAAAGAAATTACACGGTTGAGCAAACATGGTTTTATAGTTAGCAACAATATGAAGAGTATTATTGGACCGGCCAGGGTTGATAAAAGCATAGTTAACCATGAAGACTGTGTGAACCAAGACTCAAACAACCATTTTTGGGCCTCTATCTCTGGTTGTTTCTCTTCAAGTTGTCTTTTTAATTTACTCATAGATTTTTTTACAACTCCAGTATTGTCGGCATAGAAACAACATTCTTCCCTCAATGCAGTACAAAGGCCTCCTTCTCTCATGAAGTGGAGGTCCAACCCTCGACTGTTCTGTAAAATAAGTTCAGAGAGACAGGTAAAAGATTCCTGCAAAGCTCTGATGGAGGTTTCTAATATCTTAGTTTTGGTCTATTGCTGCTTCTAATTGGGTCATTTGTTGTGTCCCATGGACCAGGGCAGTGGTTCCTGTGCCCACCCCTGCAGCAACTCCTATTCCTAATAGGATGGCTAAAGTGAGGGTATATGTTCCCAGGGGAACCGGGTTCTATGCGCCCCCTATTTGATTTCAAATGAACCTGTGTTATGATAGTGCACTCTGGGAAACATCTGCACCATTACATAATTAATCATATCTGTTGACCATTTCATGAAAACATAAACAATATTTAAGTATATAGAATAATACTGTTGTAGGGACGGACGAGGCAAGGCAACCTAAGATAGCACCAAAAACAGGGAAACAGTCCTAATTGGGTGCAACCGGATTCAGAGGGCATTGCTTCTGTTGTAATCAATTCATCCCCTGAACCCCAAGTTTAGATAGTTTCAGAATTTTGTACCCAACATGTAAGGGAAGGGGCTCAGAAGTTCACAGTTTGCAGAAGTTAACAAAAAGCAAATTTTGTTTCTGTTTTTTTCTCTATTCTGTGCAAGTTTACTTTTAAAGGACGCCTGGGAGGGTGAAAGCTTTTTCTTCCCTTTCTTTTTCCCCCCTGCCAGCTGTTACCAAGGAGCCTAGTTGGTAACTTCTTAATCTTACAAATGTAGGCATCTCTGTGAAGTGCCAGCTCAAGGCCAGAGGCATTGTTCACATATTTTGGGAAAAACTAGTAAGGGGTTGTCTAGCTTAGAAGTGCTGAGTTTTTTAGCCAGTGGCCTAGTAGAACAGGGCAATACAAAAAGTGAAAGTTTATCTACATTGAACTCTTTTATATGGAGCCTTTTGCTGAAAGTTCTAAAGTCAGCCATGGTGAAGACTTCTGGAGAAGGTCAGTTAATACTTTTCTGTGGGCCTGGCACAGAGGGGAAACACGGGGAAGGTGGGGCTGAGAGCAGCTCCGAGGATCTGAGAATGAGGAAGGAGAGATGTAAAAGAATAATGGGAAAGGGGTTTGGGATTTCTTAGCAACAAAAACATGAGCAGTAGAACAGGTAGAGTAGACGGGAAGATGGGAGTGAGTATCCCAAAACCCTGTGAGACACTTCAAATTCTTAGTAAACTGTTTTCAGTGATGACAAAGCAACTTTAAAGGCCATTTTTATTACATCTTGGATAGGGGTCTGAGGGCTCTCCTCAGCTGGTTTGAGCTTTGGGTTAGCTAGTAAGAGGTCCTGGTGGGACCCGGTGCAGGCACTGACAGGAGAAGAGAGGAGTGAGTGGGTACAGGGGTGCCTTAGTACCTGCTACCTGAGAACCGGCGAAGTTAGGGGGTTTTGATCTAGTAATTCGAGGAGAGAAATCAGGTTTCTGAGGTGGAAGTGACAGCAGAGAGTCTGGAGCAGAAGGCTTAGAGTGAGGATCTATTGGAGAAGCATAGTTCAGGATGTGAGTGAAGGAGGGAAAAGGCTTCCACATAGGGGAATCTCCTTTCACACTTTTGAGCACTTGCAGAAGTTAAAAAGGTCACCCAGAATTTGAGGATCTAGAGACCCCTCTGGGGGCCATCGGTTTTGGTTATCTAATTGGTACTATGGCCAATGCTGTGTACTGAGTTTGATGAGGAGTTTGGATTCCATCAGGCAGCCCCTGTATGCTCACATCCTGATGACATAGAGAAGAAGTCGGCTTTTTCCCCACCCATCCGTGACGTTTTGTGTTTTTGATAGTCTGCCAGGCAACCATAGTAATCTAGCCTAGCCAACCTGCATCTGGTTCGCGTGTCCCTACATCCATAATGTTTGTTTCCATTATCTATGATACAGAAGGGATTTAATGGAATTTTATTGGGATCCTCTTCATCAGGGTTATCTCAATAGGAATGACATATAGCCAGCTGACAAATGTCTGGGTGGAGAGATGGCCACCAGGTCCCTAAGTTGACTCTTTGTGAGATTGATTATACTTCTTTTCAAGTAGAATTTGTGATCAGCCATCGCTGCTGAATGGGCTGATGAGGGTTAAGACTACTTGTGGCCAAGGGGAGAGTCTATAACCTTATCCACATGGAGAATATGCAATTTGAAAGTATTACCAGTCTTTTCCAGTTTCCAGCCAGGGTCTGGACAGGGCGCAGGCTTGGGATGAGAGGCATGGATCCAGGAAGTGATTCTGTCTACCTTTACCACTGTAGGTGTTATAAGTAGCACCTGGTATGGTCCTTTCCAGCAGGGTTCCGGGGATGACACCTGATGTCGTCTTAAGTAGATGAACCCTCTTATTTGATATCGATGTGGAGTCCCCTCATTTCCAGTTTGGTAGGCAGTGGCCAGCTTTTTTCACAGGTATCACTGAGTTCTTTTAAGAGCTTTAAGTCTGTCAAGCAAGGGGGTATAAAAGTGATGGTTAGGTCTTAGAGTTGGGATTAGGTCCCTTATTGGAGGAGGGCCACCATAGAGAATTTCACAGGGGGTACGGTTACTCAAAGAAAGAGAGGGAGTATTTCTTGCATGAAACATTGCATAAGGCAAGAGCATAATACAATCTTTTATGTTGGTCTCTATGCTTAATTTTGTTAAATCTCTTTAGTGGTTCTATTCATTCTTTCTACCTGTCCTGAACTCTGGGGTCTATAAGCACAATATAACTTCCAATTAATCCCCTGTTTCCTGGCTAACCCCTGACTTACCTGGACCATGAACACGGGTTCATTATCAGACCCTATTACCCGCTTAGCTTCCTCCAATGGTAGAGAGGCTAAGTCAGCAGCACGGGAATCACTTAGAGGGTGTTGTGGGTTAGAGGACGAGTGCAGCGGATAAGGAGGGGGAGAAGAGTCCAGTAGAGTCAAATCTTGTGACTCAGGAAGAACAGAGTTTGCAGGAGGAGGAGGAGTAGAGGGTTTGAGAGATCATGGGGGAAGGAGTAGGAGCAGAGGCAAGGGCAAAAAAAGGCTTCACCCATGGAGGAGGAGATTTGCAGAGGTCCTGAAAAGTTAAGATATATGGCTGTTGATCTGGATGACTATGTGGCCCCTGCTGAAAGACAATATCTCTGACTTCTTAAATTAGTGGTAAGTAGAAAGATCCTTCTAGGGGCCATACGACTCTAAAGGTGGGCCATTCTGAGGCACAGAGAGTCTGCCAGGTCTAGCGTTTTACTAAAAAAAGAAAGATTCTGAGCCCTTAAGCGAATTTTGGTCCAGTGATCAAGGGTCAGGGACAGAGGCATTGAAGTGCTCTGTCCCATGATGAACGATACACAAACTAAATGCAACGACACACGACACAGATATAACAAGACCATAAAGACAGGCAATGGACGTACATCACTGAGACCAGGAATCAGTAGACAGCAAAACCCGATGGGATGGCAATACCGAATCCGAAACAAAATATCACTGAATCGAGGAGACAATTGTTCCTTGATTTCCTGAGTCCTCTGCGGCGTCCCCCAGGGAGGTGCCCTGTGTCTCTGTGAGAGGTCTCTCAGCCAAAGTCGGAGAGAACTCAGGCTCTTCATCGAAAGCAATATTGCCAAGCCCTAACATGAATCCTGAAACCAGAAAGAGGTGCCTTACTTGCTCCGAGAGGAGCCCTTTGGGGTCTCTCGTCCGCCAGTGACGGAACTCGGTGGAACGTCAATATGTAAAGGTCCGGCGAGTGTCAGAGGAAGAGACCACCAAGAGACTGTCTCATGCAACAGCAAAGGGTTTATTTGGGGTCCAGCATGCTGGGGCTCAGAGCTCACTTGAATAGAGCAGAGAGCCCTGACAACAGTTTAAGCAGGGATTATTTACTTTCCTTGAGAGGGCAGGGAGGAAGTATACTGATGGGTAAGGGCGAGTGGGCGGTTGACATGCAACCTGGTGAGGGAGCATATTCTACAGTTTGGCAGTTGGGGACAGTACATTCTGGGAACAAGATTAGCAAACAGTTCTCAAGATTTCAACAGTGTTTTCCCTTGATTGGGATACTTAGGTTTGAATAAATCGATATACAATGGCATAGGACCTTGTACCTTGGAAAATTGAATGTAGAAGAGAACATCCAGTCCAAAAGGATAGTCGGTAGTGAAAGGTTATTAAAATAGTTAATTGTCACTTCCTGTTTTTCTGTATGCTTAACAAAACACTGTTGAAATCTTGAGAACTGTTTGCTAATCTTGTTCCCAGAATGTACTGTCCCCAACTGCCAAACTGTAGAATATGCTCCCTCACCAGGTTGCATGTAAACCGCCCACTCGCCCTTACCCATCAGTATACTTCCTCCCTGCCCTCTCAAGGAAAGTAAATAATCCCTGCTTAAACTGTTGTCAGGGCTCTCTGCTCTATTCAAGTGAGCTCTGAGCCCCAGCATGCTGGACCCCAAATAAACCCTTTGCTGTTGCATGAGACAGTCTCTTGGTGGTCTCTTCCTCTGACACTCGCCGGACCTTTACATATTGACGTTCCACCGAGTTCCGTCACTGGCGGACGAGAGACCCCAAAGGGCTCCTCTCGGAGCAAGTAAGGCACCTCTTTCTGGTTTCAGGATTCATGTTAGGGCTTGGCAATATCGCTTGCGATGAAGAGCCTGAGTTCTCTCCGACTTTGGCTGAGAGACCTCTCACAGAGACACAGGGCACCTCCCTGGGGGACGCCGCAGAGGACTCAGGAAATCAAGGAACAATTGTCTCCTCGATTCAGTGATATTTTGTTTCGGATTCGGTATTGCCATCCCATCGGGTTTTGCTGTCTACTGATTCCTGGTCTCAGTGATGTACGTCCATTGCCTGTCTTTATGGTCTTGTTATATCTGTGTCATGTGTCGTTGCATTTAGTTTGTGTATCTTTCATCATGGGACAGAGCACTTCAATGCCTCTGTTCCTGACCCTTAATCACTGGACCAAAGTTCGCTTAAGAGCTCAGAATCTTTCTTTTTCAGTAAAACTCTGGACCGGCCAGAATCTCTGAGCCTCAGAATGTCCCACCTTTGGAGTCGGATGGCCACTAGAAAGATCTTTCTACTTCCCACTAATTTAAAAAATCAGAGATATTGTCTTTCAGCTGGGCCCACATAGCCATCCAAATCAACAGCCATATACCTTAAATTGGTAGGACCTCTGCAAATCTCCTCCTCCATGGGTGAAGCCTTTCCTTGCCCCTTCCCCTACTCCTATTGCTTCCCCCACGATCTCTCAAACCCTCTGCTCATCCTCCTACTCCACCCTCTGTTCTCCCTAAGTCACAAGATTTGACTCTACTGGACTCTCCTCCCCCTCCTTATCCCCTCTCCTCTTCCCCCAACCACCAACACAATCTAAGTGATTCCCTTGCAGCTGACTCAGCCTCTTCGCCATTGGAGGAAGCTAAGCTGGCCCAGGGCCCTCCAGATAACTCCCCCGTGGCACACACAGACCTGCTCCCCTGGAGGAAGATGGCCCGGATAAAGGGACTCGCTGGATGTGAATCATTGAAAACCCTGTAACTCCCGTGATGCTCCCCCTATGTCCCTACGGGCCAATGATTGACAACAATGGGGGAAAATTGCAAGCCTACCAGTATTGGCCTTTCTCCTCTTCAGACCTATATAACTTAAAAAATAACAATCCCCCTTTTTCCGAGGACCCTACCCGGCTCACAGGTCTGGTTGAATCATTGATGTTTTCATACCCGCCTGCTTGGAATGACTGTCAACAACTTTTAGGGACTCTCTTCATGACAGAGGAACAAAAGAGAATCCTCCTGGAAGCTAGAAAAAATGTCCTCGGACCAGATGGGAGACCGACACATCTTCCCAACATAATCAAAGCCAGCTTTCCTTGAAGCGACCAAACTGGATCCTCAACACATTTGAAGGTAAGAAAGCATCTGTCCACTTTTCGCTGGGTTCAAAATAATTTGGCCAAGGTAAGAGAGATTATTCGAGGCCCTAATGAATCTCCCTCTATGTTTCTAGAGAGAATTATGGAGGCATATAGAAGATATACACCTTTCAATCCTCAGGCAGAGGATCAAAAAGCATCTGTCACAATGGCCTTTATTGGGCAAGCTGCCCTAAATATTAAAAGAAAGTTACAATACTTAGATGGATTACAAGATATGATTTTGGGAGATTTAGTCAGAGAAGCCGAGAAAGTATACTATAAGAGAGAAACTGAGGAAGAGAAGGGAGCAAAGGGAGGATAAAAGAAACAAAAGACAGACTACGGCGTTGACTAAGGTCCTGGTCAGAACACCAAAAGGGCCAGAAATTAAGAAATAGGGAGACAGGAAGAGATACCTGGTCCCATGCCCGAGGCCATCCCTGGCCTCAAATCAATGTGCCTAATCTAAAGAAAAAGGACACTGGGCCCACGAGTGCCCTAGAAAGAGACAGCCATGCCAGCCAGCCATTCTGACTCTGGAGGATGACTACAAAAGTTGGGGCTCAGATCCCCTCCCTGAGTTCGGGGTAACTTTTGAAGTGAAGGGGACCCCAGTAAACTTTGAAGTGGATACAGGGGCAATATACTCAGCCCATAAGGCTCCATTGGCCCCTCTATCAAATAAAAGGTCTACTGGCTGCACCATGTCAGTCACAAGGCATTTGGAAGCCAATGGAAGATCCACATGGCCCACCACAGATGTTTTATCACACACTTTCATAACACTGCTCTAGTCCCACTACTCACCAGGCTCCAACTTACTGGCATCTCTGTTCTACACCATTTTCTTGAAACCCAGTCAATCAAGGCACTGTCTGGTATACTCATGATCATCAAGAGGACATCCCAAGGTTCTCCAGTTTTAGCTGGTCATGGGAATTTCAAAAATTTTATGATAATTTTTCAGCAATATTTCACGGATGAAGTTGGAGGCACTGTGGGTTTCAATTCATTCAGGAACAATTAAATGCTGAGGAAGCTAATTTCAGTAAACTCTGGAGCACTCTCACAGGCAAGGCTTCCCAAAAAGTGCCCAAAAAGTAACATGAAACCAGGCCCATTGAGGTCTACAAAGCGAGGTCCATGTGTGTTTTCAATCTCAATTATGGTTGCCAAGTTTTTCAGAATTAAATCATGTGATATCTTGGCTGAGATTCCCAGTGTTCTTTGGAAAGCCAACCTGGGGCTAGACCTCGGGTTCCAAGGTTACCTCTCATGCCTGGCCTCCTAAAATCCTATCACAATTCATGGCAATACTTCTCTGAGTTCAGTTCCAGATCTCAGTCTGTAAGGGGAATCACACCAGAGTTCAAGCCTAGATGGACCCAGTCAACTCTTCCGTGACACAAATGAATACAATTAAAACCAAAATACTCCCACACGTCCCTCATCTTCTTCCATATAAACACTCATCATAAACTCTGCCTGAAGGTTTCCATGAGGGGCACAGCCCAAGACAGTGTCCAAAATAAGCATCCTTGCACCTCATTTGCATACCTTCAGGGTGGCCTGGACACCATTACTGTGAACCAGGAGTAAACAAATAGGCTTGCCGTTAATAAAATTCCAATTCTCCAATTTGAGGCCTACTGACTTAGGGGTTAGATTCTTTATGTGATTTGGAGTCATGAGAAAACCCAAGCACCTATGGGCTAGCCTCTGCAGGTTGTGAAGAACTCATTTGACACAAAGGATCTCTATTCTCACTTGATGGAGGTCAGGAACCTTACAGAGAAAGGCGAGAGGCTTCATTCCAATGACTGCTCTTTTGGCCATTTTGGTTTTGGATTCACACATGGGATCTTTCTTTAGATACATCAGGTGCTGAGAATCTAAGCCACAGCCGCACACATGGCCAAGGGGCTGATTCAGACACATCCCTTTCCAAAGCAATTAAGAAAAGAGCCAAAGGTGATTCCCTTCATTTCCATTTGAAAACTGTTTTCTCCAGGCTTCACAAAGGTGTGGCCTGAGTCAAAGACCTTCCTGACATTCAGTGCAACAGAACAATAAGTAAGCAAAAGGCAAAAAGCAGGGTTACTCCACTGAGACTTTCCTGGTCACCCTGATATCTGAGTTTTCTGAGATGCTCGCCATTCTCTTCAGCTCTCCAGTACATGGCCATGTCACAGAGCTTGGAGGTGGTACATATCTTGGACACAAAACCATGAGCCTATTCTGGAGAGTGGCCAGAATTCAGGAAGAAAAACACCAACTTTGGAAGATAGCAGGTGTTGCCCATCGATAAGACAAGCTGCAGTCCATTCACAAATAGGGCAGGATAAATTTTTGGAAGATTTATACTAGACAGGACACATCCATTAATGCATTCTCTTTTCTAATGTCAACAACAACGGACACAGACATAGAAAGACTCGGCTTGTCAAAAACTTAGTAGAAACAGTCCAATCCAACCAAACAAACCACCTTTCCTACCTATTCTCAGAACATGAGACAAATCCACAAACACACACCAACTCCCACAAAGGCACATCCTTTCCCCAAGTAGGTCTGTGACTATCCGGGGTGTCCTCTGAATGGTGGGCCATACTATGATTCCCGAAAATGGCCTGTCCTCTCTCAGATCTGGTTTTCTTGGCCAACTCTGTGAAGTTGTCAGGAAAAAGTGGTGAGGCACTACCTGCTTTCTCAAGAAAAGTCCCTCTCCAGAGCTCTCCTGGCATTTGCCTTCCTCACATCAGTAGGTACCAAGAAAGACTGACTCTGTCCTTGGAAAATCAAAACAATGAGCCCACTGGGACTGGGACTGGGACTACTTTTGGATGCCTGGCTTCTTTGAAACCAAGATCAGAGAGTTCCATCACCAAGGAAATGAGGTATGTCACTTTCTTGGAACTGAATGAGGTCACTGCCTTGGAAACCACTTTGTCCTAACCGTTGCTTCCAAGGCTACCATGAGATGGAGTTTGCCCCTACTTTCTGTGACACTTTCACAGGTTAGAATGGTATATCAACTATAGGCACCCGGGAACAGCTCTCCACACAGGCCTGGTCAGGTCAGTCTTCTCTACAATAAGAAGAGAGAGGCTGATTCAGACACATCCCGTCATCCTGACCAGGTTGCTCGCCATGGAAGATGAATTTTGCTCTCTCAGGACCTTCATACCTGCCTACAACTTCTCCAGGTATCATTTCTGAATGGACCTTTGAGGTTCTCAGCAGGTGGAAGGTCCCCTGCTTTCCTGTATTGTAAGAACCACTCTGTCCCTGCTCTTCTGTAAAATGAGATTGAAGGAACAGTGTATGTTTAGGGTTAATAACTGGTTTGATTTTTGTTAGGAATCATTCTGTGTGATGAATAATGGTATTGGGAACCTACGATATTTACAAGAATATAGAGGTGAAATAGAAGTATGAAAACAGAAATCTAGGTATGATTTGAAGCCCAGAAGGTCATTGGGCCCTTGATTGGGATAGTTAGCTTTGAATTATGTTCTGCACAGTTGTCTAAGTTAAATCGATATACAATGGCATAGGACCTTGTACCTTGGATGACTGAATGTAGAAGAGAATATCTAGTCAAAAAGGGATAGTAGGTAGGATTAGGAAGATATTTGGTAGGTTTAGGAAGAAGAGTGAGTATAGGATTTGGACCAAAAGTTCTTTAGTAATAGGGTTTTAGTTAGAGAGTGAATGTAAATGTCAGCACATATGACGAGTCAGTCACTATGATGAGCTGTGGAAAATATGTAGAAAAGCAGATATCAATAGTGACATTACGAAATCAGGCAAAGTATATAGTGAGCGATAGGATTAGACATTTTCAACAGGGTTGAGTTTGAATACATAATCCTTGCAAGAAACAAATATGTAGTCACCAATAGGATTGACATTTGAGAGCATTAGGCAACCTGGACATGGATGTTTTTAGTAATTCATGTTCACATTACATTTAGGCTTTGGTACAATCATAGTGTGACCTTTACATTTTTGTCCAGATTATTACTGTGATAAAATGTATATGTAGATCAGGTGACATGAGTATTTCTACCACCATTTCTGTGAGCAATATATTGAAGACATAAAATTCGTATTGGGGGTACAAAGAGGTGTACCCTGTGTCTATGAATATGGAGATAAAGCATGAATAGACCATACTTATATTGATATACAATCATTCATTACAACCAGTTATACATCTAATGATAATATTAGTTTTTTGGTTTATCATGAAGAGTTTGTGAGTTTTGCTACAAAAGTGATTATGGAAATTGAAAATAATGTGTTTGGAAAGAATTCTCATGAAAAGACCTGTCAAGAAACCCTGACAATACATGCGTTCTGAAGCAGGAAGTGATTAAATTTGAAACAAATGCCTATCAATTTGTGAATTGTGGATGAAATTCATATCCTATGATGTGCAAAAACTGAAGAAATAATATTGTACCAGTGTTGAATAAAAATGAACGTCCAATTACATATCATGTCCCATAGGAATCTACTTGCATTGATGTTAGACGGGGTCAGTTACTGTAGAATTATTAGAATTTGTATGCACCAGTCACTGAAGTTAGTTTTCCGTACTAGGAAACAAATATGTATTTCAGGTGGATGAATATTTCTGGGAATAATCTTGTATAAATTTCATTATAAATCCACATACATGAACATGAATGAATTTAGAGAGTGTATATAGGACACAAATATTTTATATTTTGAAAAATCTGTGGAGTGTGTATATATATATATATATATATATATATATATATATATATATATATAGACACACACGCACAAAGAGAGACATTAAAAAGTAGCAATATATATTCCAATCCAAATTCATCATTAAATATATATCATTCACAGATGCAAAAATATTTATTTTACTGAACATAAGTTTATGTATAATGTTGTTCAAATAGGAAGCTACCCTATATGTTGAATTTTAGTTCCAACAGCGTTTAAGAGGAGTGATCTCTTCTCACAATTTTTAACTTCCAAGTCAGCCACCTCACAAAAATGTACGTGTGATACCTGTTAGGATTCTATATGTGCATATAAATATACATGTGTGAATTGGCTACAGAGAAAGGGAAAAAATAAATCACATATTTCTTAACTTTAAAAACACATGGAAAATTATTTCAATTAAAAATTGAATAGATTTATAACTCCTACCTTATATAATGCAAAAGGCAAGTCCAACTATACAACATGCCTCCTCTGAACTGCTTGTATTTCTATTCTGTTTGGGTTTTTTTCTCCATTATATTAGGAAGAGTATTCTGAGTCTAGTAGGTGTGTGTTAGTGTCAGGGATTCAGTATTTCAAAAGGAAAATTGGAAAAGTAATTCAATGTGTATGCAAATATGTGCTGCAAAAATATCCTAGCACTCTAATCCAGAACAATGCCTTCACATTACCTTCTCCCCAAGTAAGCCACAATTAGAGGAGAAGAGTTAGAAAATCAGTGAATGTATATCTGGAATGGAAAATGCTCTGGAGTTCACAACCTTGGAGGTGGTAGAGGAGTTTCCAAAAGTAAGGGACAGGGTAAACACTCCACAAACATGGACCTATGCTGGCCTTCAAACTTTTTGAGAAACTGCCTCTGAGGTTGGGTACTTGAAATATATGTTGTTGTCAGGATATTTGGCTTCTTTTGTAGTGAGACCATCAAAGCTTGGTCTGCATCCCTGTGCCCTGGAGGACATGGTTTCTTATTTTCCAATGAACATGAGGCAGCTGTGCTGAATTCTCTCTTTATAGGTAAACTGTGTCCACTGGGGACTAAGTGTCTCCCCGTGTGAACTGTGAAGCCATTTGGTCCTCCTCCACTTTTTGTGGTGTTTTTTGCAGCTGCACTGGGAGTTTGGTATTTGCCTTACAAAATACAAGGAGCTCAACTGGGACACAGTACTTGAGGGAGTTCTGTCACGAGTGGTGGGTCATGGTCTGCAGGAGAATGCACCAACCATGCTTCTATCCATCATAGCTTGCCCCATTGCCCACTTGTCCATATCAACCTGATTCTGAACATTGGCCTGAATCCTCATCATATAACAAGATGTCTTCACATATAAGGGTCTGCTTGCTGCATCATGTAAGTCAAGAGCCATTTGGAATCCAATGGTAGATCCTCATGGCCCTACCACTGATGTTTTATCACACAACTGCCCAGCACTGCTGTAGACCCACTGGTCAGCAGGCTCCAACTTACTGCCATCTCTGTTCTACACCGTTTTCTTGTAACTCAGTCAATAAAGGCACTGTTTGCTGTACTCATGATCAGCAACAGGACATCCAAAGGTTCTCCAGTGCCACCTGGTCACGGGAATTTCAAAAATTTCATGGTATTTATCTAGCCATTTTTCAAGCATGAAGTTGGAGGCACTGTGGGTTTCAATTCATTCAGTAACCATTAAAAGTTCGGGAAGCTCATTTCAATGAAAGCTCTGGAGAAAACTCAGAGCCAAGGCTTCCCAAAGAGTGGCTAAAATGTCACAGGAAGCCAGGCCCATTGAGGTCTACAATGTGAGGACCATGTGTGTTTTGACTCTCAACTATGGCTGCCTTGTCTTTAAGAATAAAATCATGTGATATCCTGGCTGAGATTCCCAGTGCTCTGTGGAAATCAACCCTGGGCCTAGATCTCAGTTTTCAAGGGTGACTCTCATGCGTGGCCTCCTAAAATCCCAACATATTTCATGGCAATACTTCTCTGAGGTGAGTTCCACAACTCAGTCTCTAAAGGGAATCACACCAGAGTTCAAGCCCTGGTGGACCCAGTCATTTCTTCCAACCGCTACACAAATGACCAAAATTAAAACCAAAACACTCCCACATGGCCCTCATCTTCTTCCATATAGTCAATTATCTTCACCTCTGACTGGAGTTTTCCATTTGGGGCGCAGCCTAAGACAATGTCCAAATTAAGCTCGCTTGCCCCTTATTGGCCTGAAGTCAGGGTGGCCTGGACATCCTTCCTGTAAACCAGAAGTGATCAAATAAGCCTGCCATTAATACTGCTCTGTTTCTCCCATTTGAGGACTACTAATTTCAGGAATAGATTTTTTATGTGATTTGGAGTCATGCGAAAACCCAAGCACCTCTGCAGGGATTTGAAGAACTCATTTGACCCAAAGAAAACCTATTCTCACTTGATGGAGGTCAGAAACCTCACAGAGGAAGGGGAGAGACTTCATCCACAATGACTGACTTTTTGCTATTATGGTTTTGGATGCACACATGACATCATTCTATAGATCCATCAGGTGGTGAGAATCTATGCCACAGCCACACACAGGGCCAAGAGGCTAATTCAGACACATCCCTTTCCAAAGCAATTAAGCGAAGAGCCACAGTTGATGCCCATTCATTTCCATTTGAATATAGGATTTGGAAAGAAAACAGTTTTCTTCAGGCTTCACAAAGAGGTGGCCTGAGGCAAAGACCTTCCTGACATTCAGTGCAACACAACAATAAGTAAGCAAAAGGCCCCAAGCAGGGTTTCTCCACTGAGACTTTCCTGATCACCATGATATCCAAGTTTTCTGAGATGCTCGCCATTCTCTTCAGCTCTCCAGTACATGGACATGTCACAGAGCTTGGAGGTGGTACATATCTTGGACACAAAACCATGAGCCTATTCTGGAGAGTGGCCAGAATTCAGGAAGAAAACTTCAACTTAGGAAGATAGCAGGTGTTGCCCATCGATAAGACAAGCTGCAGTCCATTCATAAATTGGCCACAAATAATTAGGGGAAGATTTATACTAGACTGGACACATCCATTAATGCATTCTCTTTTCTAATGTCTATAACAACGGACATACTGGGATACACAGACAAAGAAACACACACCTTGTCAAACAACATACTAGAAACTGTCCACTCCAAACCAAACAAACCGCCTTTCCAACCTATTCTCAGAACATGAGACAAAACCACAAATCCACACCCACTCCCACAATGGCACCTCCTTCCCCCAAGTAGGTCTGTGACTATCTGGAGTGTCCTCTGAATGGTGGGCCATACTATGATCCCCTGAAATGGCTTGTCCTCTCTCACATCTGGTTTACTTGGCCAACTCTGTGAAGTTGTCAGGAAAAAGTGGTGAGCCACTGCCTGCTTTCTCAGGAAAGGTCCCACTTCAGAGCTTTCCTGGCTTTTGGCCATCCTCAAATCAGTAGTTACCAAGAAAGACTCACACTGTCCTTGGTAAATCCTAACAAGTGAGCCCACTGGGACTGGGACTGGGACTGCCCCTCGGTGCCTGGCTTCTTGGATACCAAGTTCAGAGAGTTCCATCACCAAGAAAATGAGGTTTGCCACTTTCTTTGGAACTGAATGAGGTCACTGCCTTGGCAACAACTTTGTCCTAAGAGTTGCGTCCAAGGGTCCAATGAGATGGAGTCTGCCCCTACTTCCTGTGACAATTTCACAAGTTAGAATGGTATATCAACCATTGGCACCCGGGAACAGCTCTCCACACAGGCCTGGTTCGGTCCATTTTCTCTAAAATAAGAATAGAGAGGCTGATTCAGACACATCCCTCATCCAGACCAGGTTGTTTGCCATGGAAGATAAATTTTGCTCTCTCAGGTCCTACATACATACCTACAACTTCTCCAGGTATCATTTCTGCATGGACATTTGAGGTTCTCAGCAGGTGGAAAGTCCACTACTTTCCTGTATTGTAAGAACCACTCTGTCCCTGCTCTTCTGTAAAATGAGATTGAGGGAACAGTGTATGTTTAGGGATAGTAACAGGTTCATTTTGGGTTAGTAATCATTTCCTGCGATATTTACAAGTATACAGAGGTGAAATATAAGTATGAAAACAGAAATCTCGGTATGATTTGAATCCCAGAAGGGCATTGGGCCCTTGATTGGGATACTTAGATTTGAATTATGTTCTGCAAAGATGTCTCAGATAACACGATATACAATGGCATAGAACCTTTTACCTTGGATGATTGAATGTAGAAGAGAACATCCAATCAAAAAGGGATAGTCAGTAGGATTAGGAAGATATTCCGTAGGTTTAAAAAGAAGAGTGAATATAGGATTTGGAACAAAAGGTCTTTAGCAATAGGGTTTCGGTTAGAGAGTGAATGTAAATGTCAGGACATATGAAGAGTCACTCAGTATGATGAACTGGGGAAAATAGGTAGCAACGCAGATATCAATAGAGGCATTACAAAATCAGGCAAAGTATAAAGTGAGTGACTGGATTAGACACTTTCAACAGGGTTGAGTTTGAATACGTAATCTTAGGAAGAAACAAATATGTAGTCACCAATTGAATTGACATTTGAGAGCAAAAGGCAACCTATACATGGATGTTTTTAGTAATCCATGTTCACTTTCCATTTAGGCTTTGATACAGTCATAAGTGTGACCTTTACATTTTTTTCCAGAATATTTCTGTGATAAAATGTATATGTAGATCAGGTGACATGAGTATTTCTTCCACCATTTCTCGGAGCAATATATTAAAGATGTAAAATTAGTATTAGGGGTACAAAGAGGTGTACCCTGTGTCTATAAATATAGAGATAAAGCATGAATAGACCATACTGTGAATAAATAATAAAACTTGTTCCAACTTTAAGTAATGGATTGAGCTGATATCTGAATATGTACAGGAAATCTTATATTGATTTACAATCATTCATTCCAACCAGTAATACATCTAATGGTAATATTAGCGTTATGGTGTATCATGAAGAATGTGTGAGTTTTGCTTCAAAAGTGTTTTTGGAAATCGAAAATAATGTGTTTTGAAAAAAGTCTCATGAAAAAAACAGTCAAGAAACCTGGAGGAATACATGTGTTCTGACGCAGGAAGTGATTAAAAGTGAAGCAAATGCCTATAAATTTGTGAATTTGTGAATAAGATATATATCCTACGATGTGCAACATCTGTAGGCTAAAACACTGTACCTCAGATGATTGAATGTAAAAGAGAACATCCAGTCAAAAAGTGGTAGTCAGGAGGATTAGGAAGTTAATAAGTTTAGGAAGAAGAGTGAGTCTAGGAGTTGGACCAAGACTTTTTTAGTAATAGGATTTTCGTTAGAGAGTGAATGTAAATGTCAGCAAATCTGAAGAATCAGTCACTATGATGAACTGGGCAAAATATGTAGAAAAATAGATATCAATAGTGACATTAGGAAATCAGGCAAAGTATAAAGTGAGTGATAGGTTTAGACATTTTCAACATGGTTGAGATTGAATATATAATCTTAGGATGAAACAGATATGTACTCACCAATAGAATTGACATTTGAGAGCCTTAGGCATCCTGGACATGGATGTTTTTAGTAATTCATACTCACATTCAAATTAGGAGTTGGTACAGACATAAGTGTGATCTTTGCATTTTTTTCCAAAATATTACTGTGATAAAATATATATGTAGTTCTGGTGACATGAGTATTTCTTCTACCATTAAGGGGAGCTATATTTTGAAAACTCATTAAATAGTATTGGGGATAAAAATAGGTGTACGCTTTTTCTATGAATATAGAGATAATGCATGAATAGTCCATACTGTGAATAAATAATATAACTGGTATCAAATTTGGAAATTGGAATAAATTTATATCTGAAAATATACAGGAAATCTTACATTGATATACAATCATTCATTCCATCCAATTATACATCTAATGGTAATGTAAGTGTTATGGTTTATCATAAAGAGAGTGTGAGTTTTGCTTCAAAAAGATTATGGAAATCAAAAATAATGCGTTAGGAAGAACTATCATGAAAAAAAAGTCAAAAAAAAGGAGGAATACGTGTGATCTTAAGCAGGAAGTGATAGAAAGTGTACCAAATGCATTTAAATTTGTGAAATGTGGATGAAATCTATTTTCTAAGATGTCCATAAACTGAAGAAATAGTAATGTACCAGTGTTGAATAAAAATGAACATCAAAATGCACAACATTTCCCATAGGAATCTACTTGTATTGATGTTAACCTGGGTCAGTTACTGTAGAAATATAAGGATTTGTATGCACCCTTCACTGAAGTGAGTTTTCAGTACTAGAAAACAAATATGTATTTGAGGTGGATGAATATATCTGAAAATAATCTTGTGAAAAGTTGATTATAAAACCACATACAGGAATATGAATGAATTTAGGGAGTGTATAATAAGAGACATATATTTCATATTTTGAAAAATCTAGAGGGTGTAGATTTTTCACAAAACACATACAGAGATATAAAAAAGTAGCAATATATATGACAATCGAAATTCATCATGAAATACATATCATACACAGATCCAAAAATATTTATTTTACTGAATATGGATTTATGTATAATGTTGTTCAACTAGGAAGCTCACCCATAGGTTGAATTTTCAGTTCCAACAGCGTTTAGGAGGAGTGATCTCTTCTCACAATTTGTATCTGCCACGTCAGCCACCTCACAAGAATGTACGTGTGGTACCAGGTAGGATTCTGTATGTGCATATAAAAATACATGTGCTGAATAGGCAACAGATAAGGGGAGACAGGAATTCACATAATTGTTACCTTTCAAAACACATGAAGAACTATTTCAATTAATAATTGACCAGATTTATAACACCTACACTTTATCATGCAAAAGGCAAGTCCAACTATACACCATGCCTCCTCTGAACTGCTTGTATTTCTATTCTGTTTGGGTTATTTTTCTCCATAATATTAGGATTAGTAGTCAGAGTCTAGTAGGGTGTGGGTTAGTGTCAGGGTTTCAGTAATTCGAATGGAAAATAGGAAAATGAATCCATTGTGTATGAAATATGTGCTACAAAAAATCTTCCCACTCTCATTCAGAACAATGCCTTGACATTACCTTCACCCCAAGTAAGACACAATTAGAGGAGAAGAATTAGTAAATCTGTGAATACATATCTGGAATGGAAAATGCTCAGGAGACCACAACCTTGGGGGTTGTAAAGGAGTTTTCAAAAGTAAGCGACAGGATGAACACTCCACAATCATGCAACTCTGCTGGCCTAAATACTTCTTGAGAAACTGCCTCTGAGGTTGGGCACTTGAACTACATGTTGTTCTCAGGAGATTTACTGTCCTTTGTAGTGATACCATCAAAGATGGGTCTGCATTTATGTGACCTGGAGGACTTGGTTTCTTATTCTCCAAAGAACATGAGCCAGCAGTGCTGTATTCTCTCTTTGTAGGTAATCTGTGGCCACTGGGGGCTAAGTGTCTCTTCGTATTGACTGTGAAGCCAATTGGTCATCCTACAATTGTCGTGGTGTTTCTTGGTTCTGCACTGGGGTTTTTGTATTTGCTTCATGAAATACAAGGAGTTCAAATTGGACACAGAGCAGGAGGGAGTTCTGTCATGTGTGGAGGGTTAGGGTCTTCAGTAGAATTCACCAACCAGGCTTCTACCCCACATAGCTTGCCCCCTTGTCCATAACAAACTGATTCTGAACATTGCCCTGAAATCTCTCCATATAAAAAGATGCCTTTACATATAAGGGTCTGCTGGCTCCACCATGTCAGCCAAAAGCCACTCGGAAGTCAATGGCAGATCCACATGGCCCCACCTCAGATGTTTTATCATACACCTGCACACCACAACTCAGGGCCCACTTCTCCTCAGCAGGCTCCAACTTACTGGCATCTCTGTTCTACACAATTTTCATGAAACAGAGTCAGTCAAGGCACTGTCTGGTACATTCATGATCAGCAAGAAGACATCCAAAGTTTCTCCAGTGACACTTGGTCATGGGAATTTCAAAAATTTCATGGTATTTATTAAGCCATGTTTCAAGGATGAAGTTTGTGGCACTGTGGGTTTCAATTTATTCAGGAACCATTAAATGTTGAGGAAGCTCATTTCAATGAAAGCTCTACAGAACTCTCACAGGTAAGGCTTCCCAAAGAGTGGCCAAAGACACATATATTTCATATGTTTAAAAATCTGGACAGTGTATATATATATATATATATATATATATATATATATATATATATATATATACACACACACACACACACATACACAGAGACATTAAAAACTAGCAATATATATATACCAATCAAAATTCATCGTGAAATATATATCATCCACGTATCCAAATATATTCATTTTACTGAACATGGATTTATGTATAAAGTTGTTCAACTAGGAAGCCCACCCATAAGTTGAATTTTCAGTTTCAACAGCGTTTAGGAGGAGTGATCTCTTCTCACAATTTGTATCTGACATGTCAGCCACCTCACAAAAAAGTACGTATGATACAAGATACGATTTTATATGTGCATATAAAAATACATGTACTGAATAGGATACAGAGAAATGGGGGAGAAAGGAATTCACATATTTGATAAATTTAAAAACACATGGAGAACTCTTTAAACAAAAAATTGACTAGATTTATAACTCCTACGCTATATCATGGAAAAGGCAAGTCCAAATGTACACCATGCCTCCTCTGATTTTCTTCTATTTCTATTCTGTTTGGGTTATTATTCTCCATCATGTCAGGAATAGTAGTCAGAGCCTAGTAGGGTATGGTATAGTGTCAGGGATTGAGTATTTTGAATGAAAAATTGGAAAATGAATCCAATGTGTATACAAATATGTGCTAAACAAAAATCTTCCCACTCTCATCCAGAACAATTCCTTGACATTACCTTCGCACCAAATACGACATTTAGAGGAGATGAGTTAGAAAATCTGTGAATACATATCAGGAATTGAATATGCTCAGGAGTTCACAAACTTGGAGGTGGAAGAGGAGTTTCCAAAAGTAAGTGACATGGTAAACACTCCACAAACACGAAGCTCTGCTGGCCTAAAGACTTCTGGAGAAAATGCCTCTGAGATTGGGCACTTGAAATATAAGTGGTTGTCAGGAGCTTTAGCTTCCTTTGTAGTAAGACCATCAAAGATGTGTCTTCATCTATGTGACCTGGAGGACATGGTATCTTATTTTCCAATGAACACGAGGCTGCAGTGCTGAAATCTCTCTTTGTAGGTCAACTGTGGCCACTGGGTTCTAAGTGTCTCCTCGTGTGGACTGTAAACCCATTTGCTCATCCTCCAATTTTTGTGGTTTTTCTTGATGCTGCACTGGGAGTTCGGTATTTGCTTCACAAAATACAAGGAGTTCAACTGAGACACAGTGCTGGAGGGCGTTCTGTCACGTGTGGTGGGACAGGGCCTGTAGGATTATGCACCAACCAGGCTTCTGTCGAACATAGCTTGCCCCCTTTACCAAAGCATCCTGATTCTGAACATTGCCCTGAAACCTATCCATACAACATGATGCCTTTACATATAAGGGTCTGCTGACTGCACAATGTCAGTCAGAAGCCATTTGGATGCCAATGGTAGATCCACATGAAACCACCACAGCTGTTTTATCTCACACCTGCCCACCTTTGCTCTAGGCCCACTATTCAGCAGGCTCCAACTAACTGGCATCTCTGATCTACACCATTTTTGTGAAACCCAGTCAATCAAGGCAGTATCTGGCACACTCATGATCAGCAACAGGATATCCAGTGGTTCTCCAGTGCCACCTGGTCATGGGAATTTCAAAAATTTTATGGTATATATGGAGCCATTTTTCAAGAATGAAGTTGGAGGCACTGAGTGTTTCAATTATTTCAATAACCATTAAATGGTGAGGAAGCTAATTTCAATGAAATCTCTGGAGGACTCTCACAGTCAAGGCTTCCAAAAGAGTGGCCAAAATGTCACATGAAGCCAGACCCATTGAGGTCTACAATGTGAAGTCCATGTGTGTTTTGACTCTCAACTATGGCTGCCAAATCTTTCACAATAAAATCATGTGATATCCTGGCTGAGATTCCCAGTGCTCTGTGGAAAGCCACCCAGGGCCTAGATCTCAGTTTCCAAGGGGGAATCTTATGCGTGGCCTCCTAATATGCCAACACAATTCATGGCAATACTTCTTTGAGGTCAATTCCAGAACTCAGTCTTTATGGGGAATCACACCAGAGTTCAAGCCCAGGTGGACCCAGTCATCTTTTCCTACCACCACACAAATGACCACAATTAAAACCAAAAAACTCCCACATTGCCCTCATCTTCTTATATATAGACACTCATCATGAAACCTGGCTGGAGGTTTCCATGAGGGGTGCAGCCCAAGGCAGTGTACAAAATAAGCTCCCGTGCACCTCATTTGCCTAATGTCATGGTGGCCTGGACATGCTTCCTGTGAACCAGGAGTGATCACATAGGCCTGCCATTAATACTGCTCCGCTTCTCCAATTTGAGGCCTACTGACTGTGCATTTTAGATTCTTTATGTGAATTAATGTCATGAGAAAACCCAAGCAACTATGAGCTAGCCTCTGTAGGATTTAAAGAATTCACTTGACCCAAAGGATCTCTATTCTCACTTAATTGAGATCAGGAACCTTACAGAGGAAGTCAAGAGACTCTATCCACAATGACTGTTCTTTTAGCCATTTTGGTTTTGGATGCACACATAGCAGGAGTTGGCCATCCATAAGGCAAGCGGCAGTCCATTCATAAATTTGGTAGGATGAATGCTGGGGAGCTTTCTCATAGACAGGACACATCCACTGATGCATTATCTTTTCTAATGTCTACAACCACGGACAGTGAGTTACAGACATAGAAACAATCACCTTGTCAAAAGACTTACTAGAAATAGTTCACTCCAAACCAAACAAACCACCTTTCCTACCTATTCTCAGAACATGAGACAAAACCAGAAACTCATACCCAAACCCACAAAGGCACCTCCTTCCCACAAGTAGGTCTGTGACTATCCGGAGTGTCTTCTGACTGGAGGGCCATACAATGTTCCTTCAAAATAGCCTGTCCTGTCTCAGATCTTGTGTCTTTGGCCAAGTCTCTGAAGTTGTCAGGAGTCAGCAGTGAGGCACTACCTTCTTTCTCAGGAAAGGCACCTCTTCAGAGCTTTTCTGCCATTTCGACATCCTAACATCAGTAGTTAGCAAGAAAGAATGACCCTGTCCTCGGGATATCCAAAAAGTGAGAACACTGGGACTGGGACTAAAACTGGCACTGTTTAACTGGCTTCCTGGATCCCAAGATCAGAGAGTTCCATCACAAAGGAAGTGAGGTGAGGCCATTTCCTTCAGGAACAGAATGAGTTCACTGCCTTGGCAACCATTTTGTCTTAACAGTTGCTTCCAAGGGTCCCATGAGATAGAAGCTGCCCCTGGTTCCTGTGACACATTCACAAGTTAGAATGGTATATCAACCATAGGCATCTGGGAACAACTCTCCACACAGGTCTCATTTGGTCCATCTTCTCTACATTAAGAATAGAGAGGCTGATTCAGACACAACCCTTCATCCTGACCAGGTTGTTCGCCATGGAAGATGACTTTTGCTCAATCAGGTCCTTCAAAGCTGCCTACATCTTCTTCAGGGATCATTTTTGCATGGATCTTTGAGGTTCTCAGCAGGTGGAAGATCCCCTACATTCCTGGATTGTAAGACAAACTCTGTCCGTGCTCTTCTGTAAAGTTAGATTGAGGTAACAATGTATGGTTAGGGTTGATAACATGTTCGATTTGGGTTAGGAATCAGTCTGCTGCATGAATAATGGTATTGGGGGATGCCACCGAGGACTCGAGAAATCGAGGAACAATTGTCTCCTCGACTCAGTGATTTTTTGTTTCAGATTCGGTATTGCCAGCCCATAGGATTTTGCCTGCTACGCAGTCCTGGTCTCAGTTTTGGACGTCCATTGCCTGTCTTTATTGTCTTGTCTTGTCTGTGTTGTGTGTTGTTGCATTCACTGTTTGTGTATCTTTCAATATGGGACAGAGCACTTCAATGTCTCTGTCCCTGACCCTTGATCACTGGACCAAAGTTCGCTTAAGGGCTCAGAATCTTTCTTTTTCTGTAAAACTGCAGACTTGCCAGACTGTCTGTGCCTCAGAATGTTTCACCTTTCAAGTCGGATTGCCCCTAGAAGCATCTTTATACTTCCCACTAATTTAAAAAGTCAGAGATATTGTCTTTCAGCTGCGCACACATAGCCATCCTGATCAACAGCCATGCATCTTAACTTTGCAGGACCTCTGCAAGTCTCCTCTTCCATGGTTGAAGCCTTTCCTTGTCCCTTTCCCTGCTTGTACTGCTTCCCCCATGATCTCTCAAACCCTGTGCTCCTCCTCCTCCACCACCCTCTGTTCTCCCTGAGTCACAAGATTTGACTCTACTGGACTCTCATCCCCCTCCTCATACCCTGCCCTCATCCCCCAACCACCAACCCCCTCTAAGTGATTCCCCTGCAGCTGACTCAGCCTCTCCGCAATTGGAGGAAGCTAAGCTGGCCCTGCGCCCTCCAGATAACTCCCCCACAGCACACACAGCCCCACCTCCCCAGGAGGAAGCTGGCCCGGCTGAGGGAACTCGCTGGCTTTGAATGATTGAAAACCCTGGAACTCCAGTGATGCTCCCCCTATGTCCCTATGGACCATTGATTGACGAAGGCCATAGGGGCAAAATGCAAGCTGACAAATATTGGTCTTTCTCCTCTTCAGACCTATATAACTGGAAAAATCACAATGCCTTTTTTTCCGAGGACCCCACCCGGCTCACAGGTCTTGTTGAGTCATTGATGTTTTCACACCTGAATACTTGGGATGACTGTCAACAATTCCTAGACACTCTCTTTATGACAGAGGAACAAAAGAGAATTCTCCTGGAAGCTTGAAAAAAAATCCTCGGGCCAGATTGGAGACCAACACATCTTCCCAACTTAATCAAAGCTGGTTTTCCCTTGAAACAACCCAAATGGGACACCAACACCTTTGAAGTTAGAATGCATCTGTCCACTTATGGCCAGGTTCTAATAGTGGGCATCTGAGTGTCCACTAGGCAACCAACTAATTTGGCCAAGGTAAGAGAGATTATTCAAAGGCCTGATGAATCTCCCTCTATGTTTCTAGAGAGAATTAGGGAGGCATATAGGAGATATACTCCTTTCGATGCTCAGGCAGAGGATCAAAAGACATCTGTCAGGATGGCCTCTATTGGGCAAGCTGCCCTGGATATTAAAAGAAAGTTACAATGCTTAGATGGATTACAAGATATGACTTTGAGAGACTTAGTCACAGAAGACAAGAAAGTATACCTTAAGAGAGAAACTGAGGAAGACAAGGGAGCAAAGGGAGGATAAAAGAAACAAAAGACAGACTAAGGTGTTGACTAAGGTCCTGGTCACAACAACAGAAGGGCCAGAAATTAAGAAACAGGGAGACAGGAATGGATACCTGGTCCCATGCCAGAGGCCACCCCTGGCCTCAGAACAATGTGCCTACTGTAAAAAAAAAAGGACACTGGGCCAAAGAGTGCCGTAGAAAGAGAAAGCCACGCCAGTCAGCCATTCTGACTCTGGAGGATGACTAAGAAAGTCGCGGCTCAGATCCCCTCCCTGAGTTCAGGGCAACTTTTGAAGTGGAGGGGACCCCAGTAAACTTTGAAGTGGATACAGGGGCAATATACTCACCCCTAAGACCACTTTGGGCCCTCTATCAAATAAAAGGTCTCTAGTTCAAGGGGCTAATGGCAGTAAATATCTGGCTTGGACAACTAAGAGGATCATGGACCTGGGGAAAGGAAAAATAGATCACTCCTTCCTAGTAATCCCAGAATGCCGGGCCCCATTGATGGGCAGAGATCTGCTCACCAAGCTCCTGGCCAAAATAACTTTTCACCCTGAAGGCCCCCAAGTGGAATTTCTAAATCTTTCAGTAAAAACTCCTATAATCACAGCTCTAACTATGTCAGTAGAAAATGCACATCAACTCACTCACCTTGGTTAAAAGAAACTGCAGGTATTTCTGAAGTATCAAGAACAGAGTTTTCCACTAACTGACTCACAGCAAAAAAAAAAATAGCTGAATGGGTAAAAAAAGCCTGTCAAGTCCATCAAATGGTTAATGCTTACCCTTCCAAGCTTCCTGCAGGAAAGCACCTATGAGGATCCAGACCAGGACAATTCTGGGAAGTTGACTTTACTAAAATTAAGCCAGCAAGGTATGGACATAAATATCTCCTAGTCTTTGTAGATACATTTTTAGGATGGATTGAATCTTTCCCCACTAAAAAAGAAAAGAAAAAATAAAAGAAACAGCACAAAAGGTGGTCCAGAAGATCCTGGAAGATATTTTTCAAAGACACGGCCTGCCTAAGGTAATACCGTCTGATAATGCACCGGCGTTCGTGGCTCAGGTAAGTCAGGGGTTAGCCAGGAACCTGGGGATTAATTGGAAGTTATATTGTGCTAACAGACCCCAGAGTTCAGGACAGGTAGAAAGAATGAATAGAAGCATTAAAGAGGCCTTAATGAAATTAAGCTTAGAGACCAGCATAAAAGATTGGACTATGCTCCTGCCATATACAATGTTTCATGCAAGAAATACTCCCTCTGTTTTTTTGAGTAACCTCATCCCCTGTGAAATTCTCTAGGGTGCCTCTCCTCCAGTAAGTGACCTAAGCCCAACTGTAAGACCTAACGATCCCTTCCACACCCCCTTGCTTGACAGACTTAAACTCTTGAAAGAACTCAGTGATACCTGTAGAAACAGCTGGCCACTGCCTACCAAACTGGGGACGAAGGGACTCCACATCGATATCAAGTAAGAGACTTCATCTACGTAAGACGATATCAGGTGTCATCCCTGGAACCCTGCTGGAAAGGACAATACCAGGTGCTACTTATAACATCTACAGTGGTAAAGGTAGACAGAATCACTTCCTAGATCCATGCCTCTCATCTCAAGCCTGCGCCCTGTCCACACTCTGGCTAGAAACTGGAAAAGACTGGTAACACTTTCAAATTGCATATTCACCATGTGGATAAGGCTATAGAATCTCCCCTTCGCAACAAGTAGTCCTAACCCTCATCAGCCAGTGCAGCAGCGATGGCTGATCACAAATTCTACTGGAAAAGATGTATAATCTATCTTGCATACAACCCCCTTAGGTACCTGGTGACCATCACTTTACCCAGACATTTGTCAGCTGGCTATAGGTCTTTCCTATTGGGATATTCCTGATGAAGAGGATTCCACTAAAATTCCATTAAATCCCTTCCGTACAATAGATAATGGAAACAAACATTATGGATGTAGGGACACACGAGCCAGATGCAGGTTGGCTAGCCTAGATTACTATGTTTGCCCGACCGACGATCAAAGCCACAAACAGCCATGAGTGTGTGGGGGGAAAGCCGACTTCTTCTGTAAGTAATGGGGATGTGAGCATACAGGGGCTGCCTGATGGAACCCAAACTCCTCATCAAATTCAGTGCACAGCATTGGCCATATTACGAATTAGATAACAAAAACCAATGGCTCCCAGAGGGGTCTCTAGATCCTCAAATTCTGCATGACCTTTTTAACATCTGCAAGTGCTCAAAAGGGTGAAAGGAGATTCCCCTATGTGGAGGCCTTTTCCCTCCTTCACTCACATCCTGAACTCTGCTTATCCAATAGATCCTCACCTTCAGCCTTCTGCTCCAGAGTCTCTGCTGTCACTCCCACTTCAGAAACCTGATTTCTTCCCTCCAATTAATAGATCAAAAACCCAAACCTTCGCTGGTTCTCAGACCATTGCCCCCTTGCTGAGTTAGCAGCTACTGAAGTACCCCTCCACCCACTCACTCCTCTCTTCTCCTGTCAGTGCCCACACCGGGTCCCACCAGGTCCTCTTTTCAGCTAACCCAAAGCTCAAACCAGCTGAGGAGGGTCCTCAGACACCTATTCAAGATGTAATAAAAATGGCCTTTAAAGTTGCTTTGTCATCACTGAAAACAGTTTACTAAGAATTTAAAGTCCCTCACATGCGTTTTGGGATACTCACTCCCGTCTTCCCCTCTGCTCTACCTGTTCTACTGCTCAAGTTTTTGTTGCTAGGAAAATCCCAAACCATTTCTCAAATTATTCTTTTACATCCCTCCTTCCTCATTCTCAGATCCTCGGAGCTGCTCTCAGCCCCACCTTCCCTGTCTTCCCCTTCTGTACCAGGCCCACTGAAAAGTCTTAACTGACCTTCTCCAGAAGTCTTCACCATGGCTGAGTTTTGGACTTTAATGAAAAGAGTCCCTGTAAAAGAGTTCAATGTAGTTAAGCTTCCTCTTTTCATATTGCCCTGTTCTACTTGGCCACTGGCTAAAAAAATCAGCAATCCTTAGCTAGACACCCTCTTTCTAGTTTTTCACAAAAATATGTGAAAAAAGCCTTGGGCCTTGACCTGGGGCTTCAGAGAGATGGCTACATTTCTAAGTTAAAGAAGTTAGCAACTGGGCTCCGTGGTAACAGCTGGCAGGGGGAAAATAAGAAAGGGAAGAAAAAGCTCTTACCTTCC
Source organism: Callospermophilus lateralis (assembly GCF_048772815.1). Lineage (NCBI taxonomy): Eukaryota > Metazoa > Chordata > Mammalia > Rodentia > Sciuridae > Callospermophilus > Callospermophilus lateralis. Next base: position 330,909 of record NW_027511601.1, on the reverse strand, counting down.
CAGGTGTCCTTGAAAAGTTAACTTGCCCAGAACTGAGGAAAAAAACAGAAACAAAAACTGCTTTTTTCAACTTCTGCAGACTGTGAACTTCTGAGCCCCTTCCCTTAAATGTTGGGTACAAAATTCTGAAACTACCTCAACTTGGGTTTCAGAGGATTACTTGATTACAACAGAATCAATGCCCTCTGAATCCGGTTGCAACCAAATAGGACAGTTTCCCTGTCTTCACTGCTATCTTAGGTGCCTTGCCTTGTCTGTCCCTACTACAGCATAATTCTATATACTTAAACATTGCTTATGTTTTCATGAAATGGTCAACAGATGTGATTAATTGTGAAATGGTGCAGATGTTTCCCAGAGTGCTCTATCACGACACAGGTTCATTTGAAGATCAAATAGGGGGGCATACAACCCTGTTCCACTGAAAATATATATCCCTCCCTTTAGCCATCCTATTAGGAATAGGAATTGCTGCACTGGTGGGCACGGGAACTACTGCCTTTGTCCATGGGACTCAACAAATGACAAAAAATATGACAGCAATAGACCAAAACGAAGATATTAGAAACCTCCATCAGAGCTTTGCATGAATCTATAACCTCTCTCTCTGAAGTTGTTTTTCAGAACACTCGATGGTTGGACCTGCTCTTCATGAGAGAAGGGGGCCTTTGTGCTCCATTGAGGGAAGAATGTTGTTTGTATGCCGAGCATACTGGAGTTGTAATAAAATGTATGAGTAAATTAAAAAGACGTCTTGAAGAGCATCAACGATAGAGAGAGGCCCAAAAAGGGTGGTTTGAGTCTTGGTTCACACAGTCCCCCTGGTTAACTACGTTTTTATCAACCCTGGCCGGTCCAAAAATAATCCTCATATTATTGCTAACTATAAAACCCTGTTTTCTCAACCGTGTAATTTCTTTTCTCTAGGCTCAAATTGGACGAGTTAAACTTAAGGTAATACCCCACTAGCAGACATAGAATGTGACACCCCCAATGATCATTTTTATGATTAAAAGTAGCCAGAAGAAGAATTGGGGAATAAAAGGTTAATAAAATAGGTACTTGTCACTTCCTGTTTTTCTGTATGCTTAACAAAACACTGTTGAAATCTTGAGAGATACTTGAAAATCTTGTTCCCAGTATGTGCTGTCCCCAACTGCCAAACTGCAGAATGTGCTCCCTGACCCAGTTCCACGCAAATCGCCCACTCGCCTTGATCCATCAATAAACTTCCCTCCCTGCCCTCTCCAGGTAAAGTATATAAGCTCTACTTAAGCTATTCTCAGGGCTGTCTGCTCTATTCAAGTGAGCTCTGAGCACCAGCATGCTGGACAGTCAATAAACTTTGGCTGTTGCATGAGATAGTCTATTGGTGGTCTTCTCCTGCAAAGCTCGCCTGACATTTACTAGGATGATTGAATGTAGAAGAGAACATCCAGTCAAATAGGGATAGTTGATAGAATTAGGAAGATGGTCAGTACGTTTAGGAAGAAGTGTGAGTATAGGATTTGGAACAAAAGTTCTTTAGCTATAGGGTTTCGATTAGAGAGTGAATGTTAATGTCTGCACAGGTGAAGAGTCGGTCACAATGATGAAGGGGGGAAAATATGTAGGAAAGCAGATATAAATAGAGATATTAGAAAATCAGGCAAAGTATAAAGTGAGTGATAGGATTATACATTTTGAACAGGGTTGAGTTTGAATATATAATCTTAGGAAAAAACCAATATGTAGTCAACAATCAGATTGATATTTGAGAGCATTAGGCAAATTTCAGGTGGATGAATATTTCTGAGAATAATCTTGTGAATAGTTGATTATAAATCCACATACATGATCATGAACATATTTATGGAGTGTAGATAAGACACATATATTTCATATTTTGAAAAATCTGGAGAGTACACAAGACAAAAAAAGTAGCAATGTGTATGTCAATCAAAATTCATCATAAAATATATATCATCCACAGATCTAAAAATATTCATTTTACTGAACATGGATTTATGTAAAATGTTGTTCAACTAGGAATCTCACCCATAGTTTGAATATTCAGTACAAACAGGGTTAAGTAGGAGTGATCTCGTCTCACAATTTGTATCTGCCAAGTCCACCAAATCACAAGAATGTACATGTGGTACCAAGTAGGATTCTATATATGCATATAAAAATACACATGCTGAATAGGCTACAGAAAAAGGGAGACAGGAATTCACATATTTGTTAAATTTAAAAATACATGGAGAACTATTTCAATAATCAATTGACTAGATCTATAACTCCTGCTCTGTATCATGCAGAAGGCAAGCCCAACTATACAACATGCCTCCACTGAACTGCTTGTATATCTATTCTGTTTGGGTTATTTTTCTCCATCATATTAGGATTAGTAGTCAGAGTCTGGTAGGGTATGGGTTAGTGTCAGGGATTCAGTATTTTGAATGGAAAATAGGAAATTGAATCCAATGTGTATGCAAACATATGCTACAGAAAAATCTTCCAACTCTCATCCAGAACAATGCCTTGACATTACCTTCGCCTCAAGTAAGACACAATTAGAGGAGAAGAGTTAAAAAAAATCTGTCAATACCTATATGGAATGGAAAATGCTCCAGATTTCACACCATTGGAGCTGGTAGAGGAGTTTCTAAATGTAATGGACAGAGTAAACCCTCCACAAACATGGAGCTCTGCTGGTCTAAAGTTTTTTGAGAATTTGCCTTTGAGGTTGGGCACTTGAAATATATGTTGTTGTCAGGAGCTTTAGCTTACTTTGTAGTGAGAGCATCAAAGCTGGATTTGAATCTATGTGACCTGGATGACATGGTTACTTATTCTCCAATGTAATGAGGCAGCAGTGCTGAATTCTCTCTTTGTAGGTAAACTGTGGCCTCTAAGGGATAAGTGTCTCCCGGTGTCGACTGTGAAGCCATTTGGTCATCCTCTAATTTTCGCGGTGTTTTTGATGCTGCTCTGGGAGTTTGGTATTTGCTTCACAAAATACAACGAGTTCAAATGAGACACAGTACTGGAGAGAGTTCTGTCAGGTGTGGGGGGAAGGGTCTGCAGGAGAATGCACCAACCAGTTTTATCCCACGTAGCTTGCCCCCTTGACAATAGCAACATGATTCAGAACATTGCCCTGAAACCTCTCCATATAACAAGATGCCTTTACATATAAGGGTTTCCTGGCTGCACCATGTCAGTCACAAGCCATTTGGAATCCAATGGTAGATCCTCATGGCACTACCACCGATGTTTTATCAAACACCTGCCCGCCACTGCTCTGGGCCACTACTCAGCAGGATCGAACTTACTGGCATCTCTGTTATACACCATTTTCATGAAACCCAGTCAATCAAGGCACTGTCTGGTATTCTCATGATCAGCAACAGGCATCCAAAAGTTTTCCAGTGCCACCTGGTCATGGAAATTTCAAAAATTTCATGGTTTTTATCTAGCCATTTTTCAAAGATGAAGTTGGAGGCACTGTGGGTTTCTATTCATTCAGGAATCATTAAATGTTGAGGAAGCTCATTTCAATGAAAGCTCTGGAAAACTCTCACAGGCAAGGCTTCCCAAAGAGTGCCCAAAAAGGTCACATGAAGCCAGGCCCATTGAGGTCTAAATGTGAGGCCCATGTGTGTTTTGACTCTCAACTCAGCCTTCCAAGTCTTTATAATAAATTCATGTTATATACGGGCTGAGATTCCCAGTGCTCTTTTGAAAGCCACCCTGGGCCTAGATCTCAGTTTCCAAGGACGACTCTCATGCGTGTCCTCCTAAAATCCCAACAAAATTCATGGCAATACTTCTCTGAGTTCAGTTCCACAACTCAGTATCTAAGGGGAATCAAACCAGAGTTCAAGCCTAGGTGGACCCAGTCATTTCTTCCAACCGAGACACAAATGACCAAAATTATAACCAAAACACTCCCACATGATACTAATCTTCTTCCATGTAGTCACTCATCATCACCTCTGGCTGAAGCTTTCCATGAGGGGCGCAGGCAAAGACAGTTTCCAAAATAAGCTTGCTTGCCCCTCATTTGCCTAAAGTCAGGATGTCCAGGACACACTTCCTGTGAAACAGGAATGATCAAATAAGCATGCCTTTAATACTGCTCTGTTTCTCCAATTTGAGGCCTACTGACTTTCAGATATAGATTCTTTATGTGATTTGGAGTCATGCGAAACCCCAAGCACCTCTGCAGGGCTTGGAAGAACTCATTTGACCCAAAGAATCTCTATTTTCACTTGATGGAGGTCAGGAACCTAACAGAGGAAGGCATGTGACTTCATCCACAATGACTGATCTTTTGGCTATTTTGGTTTGGGATGCACACATGGGATCATTCTTTAGATCCATCAGGTGCTGAGAATCTAAGTCACAGCCACACACAAGGCCAAGAGGCTAATTCAGCGACATCCCTTTCCAAAGCAATTAAGCAAAAACCCACAGGTGATGCCCATTAATTTCCATTTCAAAACTATATTCTTCAGGCTACACAAAGGTGGCCTGAGGCAAAGACATTCCAGACATTCATTGCAACAGAAAAATAGTTAAGCAAAAGACCCAATCATGGTCTCTCCACTGAGACTTTCCTGGTCACACTGATATCCTACATTCAGGGCAACAGAACAATATGTAAGAAAAGGTGCAAAACATGGTCTCTACACTGAGACTTTCCTGGTCACACTTATATCTGAGTTTTCTGAGAATCTCGCTATTATCTTCAGCTATCCAGTACATGGCCGTGTCACAGAGCTTGGAGGTGGTACATATCTTGGAAACAAAACCATGAGCCAATTCTGGATAGTGGCCAGAATTCAGGAAGAAAACAGGAACTTAGGAAGATAGCAGGTGTTGCCCATGGATAAGACAAGTTGCAGTCCATTCACTAATTGGCTAGTATGAATTATCTGAAGATTTATAATAGACTAGACATCCATTAATGCATTGTCTTTTCTAATGTCTACAACAACGAACACAGTGGGATACACAGACATAGGAATACTAGTCTTATCAAACGACTTACTAGAAACAGTCCACTCCAAACCAAACAAAGCGACTTTCCTACCTATTCTCAGAAGATGAGACAAAATAACAAACACACACCCACTGCCCACAAAGGCACCTCCTTCCCCCAAGTAGGTCTTTGACTATCCAGAGAGTCCTCTGACTGGTGGGCTAAACTATGTTCCCCAAAATGGCCTGTCTTCTATCAGATCTGGTTTCCTTGGCCAACTCTCTGAAGTTGTCAGAAAAAATTGGTGAGCCACTACCATCTTTCTCAGGAAAGGTCCCTCTTCACAGCTCTCCTGGCATTTGTGCTTCCTCACATCAGTAGGTACCAAGAAAGACTGACTCTATTCTTATTAAATCCAACCAAGTGAGCCCCCTGAGACTGGGACAGGGACTCCTTCTGGGTGCCTGGCTTCTTGGATACCAAGTTCAGAGAGTTGCATCAACAAGGAAATGACGTATGTCACTTTCTTTGGAACTGAATGAGGTCACTGCCCTGGCAACCACTTTATCCTAAAAGTTGCTTCCAAGGGTCCCATGAGATGGAGCTGGCCCCTACTTCCTGTGACACTTTTACAAGTTGGAATGGTATATCAACCATAGGAACCTGGGTAAAACTTTCCACCCAGGCCTGGTTTGGTCCATCTTCTCTACAATAAGAAGAGAGAGGCTGATTCAGACACATTCCTTCATTCTGACCAGGTTGTTTGCCATGGAAGATGACTTTTGCTCTCTCAGGTCTTTCATACCTGCCTAAAACTTCTCCAGGTATCATTTCTGCATGGACCTTTGAGATTCTCGGCAGGTAGAAGGTACCCTACTTTCCTGTACTGTAAGAACAACTTTGTCCCTGCTCTTCTGTAAAATGAGATTGAGGGAACAGTGTATGTTTCGGGTTAATCACAGGTTCGATTTGGGTTATAAATCATTCTGTGCCATGAATAATGGTATTGGGAACCTATGATATGTACAAGAATATAGAGGTGAAATAAAAGTATGAAAACAGAAATCTAGGTATGATTTGAAGCCCAGAAAACCATTGGGCCCTTGACTGGTATACTTAGCTTTGAATTATGTTCTGCAAATATGTCTCAGATAATTTGATATACAATGGCATAGGACCTTGTACCTTGGATGATTGAATGTAGAAGAGAACATCCAGTCAAAAAGGGATAGTAGGTAGGATTAGGAAGATATTTGGTATGTTTAGGAAGAAGAGTGAGTATAGGATTTGCACCAAAAGTTCTTTCCCAATAGGGATTTGGTTAGAGAATGAATGTAAATGTCAGCACATATGAAAAGTCAGTAACTATAATGAGCTGGGGAATATATGTAGAAAAGCAGATATCAATAGAGACATTATGAAATCAGGCAAAGTATAAAATGAGTGATAGGATTAGACATTTTCTACAGGGTTGAGTTTCAGTATATAATCTTAGGAAGAAACAAATATGTAGTCACCAATAGGATTGACATTTGAGAGCATTAGGCAACCTAGACATGGATGTTTTAGTAATCCATGTACACTTTCCATTTCGGCTTTGGTACAATCATAAGTGTGATCTTTACATTTTTTGTTCAGAATATTACTGTGATAAAATGTATATGTAGATAAGGTCACATGAGTATTTCTACCACCATTTCTGGAAGCAATATATTGAAGACGTAATATTAGTATTGGGGGTACAAAGAGGTGTACCCTGTGTCTATGAATATAGAGATAAATCATGAATTGACCATAAGTGAATAAATAATATAACTTGTTCCAACTTTAAATAATGGATTGAACTGATATCTGAGAAATTATAAGAAATCTTATATTGTTATATAATCATTCATTCCAAACAGACACACATCTAATGGTAATATTAGTGTTTTGGTTTATCATGGAGTGTATGTGAGTTTTGCTTCAATAGTGATTATGAAAATTGAAAATAATATGTTTGGAAAGAATTATCATTTAAAGACCAGTCAAGACACCCTGACAATACACGTGTTCTGAAGCAAGAAGTGATTAAAGTTGAAACAAATGCCTCTAAATTTGTGAACTTGTGGATGAAATGTAAATCCTATGTTGTGCAAACACTGAAGAAAAAGTAATGTACCAGTGTTGAATACAAATAAACGTCAAATTACATATCATGTCCCATAGGAATCTACTTGCATTGATGTTAGACTGGGTTAGTTACTGTAGAATTATTAGCATTTGTATGCACCATTCACTGAAGTTAGTTTTCAGTACTAGTAAACAAATATATATTTCAGGTAGATGAATATGTCTGAAAATAATCTTGTGAAAAGTTGATTATGAATCCACGTACATGAACATGAACAAATTTAGAGAGTGTATATAAGACACATATATTTTATATTTTGAAAAATCTGGAGAGTGTATTTATAGATACAAAAAAAAAACACATACAGACATTAAAAAGAAGCAATATATATGCCAATCAAAATTCATCATTAAATATATATCATCCACAGATGCAAAATATTTATTTTACTGAACATGAGCTAATGTATAATGTTGTTCTACTAGGAAGCTTGTAGGTTAAATTTTCAGTTCCAACAGCGTTTAAGAGTAGTAAACTCTTCTCACAACTTGTATCTGCCAAGTCAGCCACCTCACAAAAATGTACATGTGATACCAGGTAGGATTCTATATGTGCATATGAATATATATGAGTGAATAAACTACAGAGAAAGGGGAACAAGAATACACATATCTGTTAACTTTAAAAAAACATGGAGGACTATTTCAATTAAAAATTGACTAAATTTATAACTCCTACATTATATAATGCAAAAGGCAAGTCCAAGTATACAACATGCCTCCTCTGAACTGCTTGTATTTCTATTGTGTTTGGGTTATTTTTCTCCTTTATATTAGGATGAGTAGTCTGACTCTAGTAGGTAGGTATTAGTGTCAGGGATTCAGTATTTCGAAAGGAAAATTGGAAAATGAATTTAATGTGTATGCAAATATGTGCTGCACAAATATCCTTCCACTCTCATCCAATGCAATACCTTGTCAATACCTTCGCCCCAATTAAGACACAAATAGAGGAAAAGAGTTAGAAAATCAGTGAATACATATCTGAAATGGAAATGCTCTGGAATTCACAACTTTGGAGGTGGTAGAGGAGTTTCCAAAAGTAAGGGACAGGGTAAACAATCCACAAACATGAAGCTCTGCTGGCCTAAAAACTTTTTGAGAAACTGCCTCTGAGTTTGGGCACTTGAAATATATGTTGTTGTCAGGAGATTTGACTTCCTTTGTAGTGAGACCATCAAAGCTGGGTCTGCATCTATGTGACCTGGAGGACATGTCTTCTTATTTTCCAATGAAGATGAGCAGCAGTGCTGAATTATCTCTTTGAAGGTAAACTGTGGCCACAGGGGACTAAGTGTCTCCCTGTGTTGACTGTGAAGCCATTTGGTCCTCGTCCACTTTTTGTGATGTTTTTGCTACTGAACTGGAAGTTTAGTATTTGCTTCATGACATACAAGGAGCTCAACTGGGACACAGTGCTGGAGGGAGTTCTGTCACGTGTGGTGGGCCACGGTCTGCAAGAGAATGCACCAACCATGCTTTTATTCCTCATTGCTTGCCCCATTGCCCCCTTGTCCATATCAACCTGATTCTGAACATTGCCCTGAAACCTCTCCATATAACAAGATGCCTTTACATATAAGAGTCTGCTGGCTGCACCATGTCAGTAACATGCCATTTGGAATACAATGGTAGATCCTCACGGCCGTACCACTGAAGATTTATCACACACCTGTCCACCACTGCTCTTGGCCCACTACTCAGAAGGCTCCAACATACTGGAATCTCTGTTCTACACCATTTTCATGAAACCCAGTCATACAAGGATCTGTCTGGTATGCTCATGATCAGCAATAGGACATCCAAAGGTTCTCCAGTGCCACCTGGTCATGGGAATTTCAAAAATTTCATGGTATTTATCTAGCCATTTTTCAATGATGAAGTTGGAGGCACTGTGGGTTTCAATTCATTCAGTAACCATTAAATGTTGAGGAAGCTCAATTCAATGAAAGCTCTGGAGAACTCTCACAGGCAAGGCTTCCGAAAGAGTGTCCAAAAGGTCACATGAAGCCAGGCCCATTGAAGTCTACAATGTGTGGCCTATGTGTGTTTCAACTCTCAAATATGGCTGCCATGTCTTTAAGAATAAAATCATGTGATATCCTGGCTGAGATTCCCAGGGCTCTGTGGAAAGCCACCCTGGGCCTAGATGTCAGTTTCCAAGGGCGAGTCTCATGCATGGCCTCCTAAAATCCAAATAAAATTCATGGCAATACTTCTCTGAGGTCAGTTTCACAACTCAGTCTCTAAGGGGAATCACACCAGATTTCAAGCCCACGTGGACCCAGTCATTTCTTCCAACCGCCAAACAAATGACCAAAATTAAAACCAAAACATTTCCACATGTCCCTCATCTTCTTCCATATAGTCACCTCTGGCTGGAGCTTTCCATTAGGGGTGCAAACAAAGACAGTGTCCAAAAAATGCTCCCTTGCCCCTCATTTGCCTAAAGTCAGGGTGTAATTGACACACTTCCTGTGAACCAGGAGTGATCAAATAAGCCTGCCGTAAATACTGCTGTGTTTCTCCAATTTGAGTCCTACTGACTTTCAGGTATAGATTCTATATGTGATTTGGAGTCATGCGAAAACCCAAGCCCCTCTGCAGGGCTTGGAAGAACTCATTTGACAAAAAGAATCCATATTTTCACTTGATGGAGGTCAGGAACCTAACACAGGAAGGCAAGAGACTTCATCCACAATGACTGATTTTTTGTCATTATGGTTTTGAACGCACACATGGAATCATTCTTTAGATCCATCATGTGCTTAGAATCTAAATCACAGCCACAAACAAGGCCAAGAGGCTAATTCAGCCACATCCCTTTCGAAAGCAATAAAGCAAAGAGCCACAGGTGATGCCCATTCATTTCCATTTCAAAACTATATTCTTCAGGCTTCACAAAGGGGTGGCCGGAAGCAAAATCCTTCCAGATATTCAGTGCAAGAGAACAGTACTTAAACAAAAAGTCCAAAGCAGGGTCTCTCAACTGAGAGTTTCCTGGTCACACTGATATCTGAGTTTTCTGAGATGCTCGCCATTCTCTTCAGCTCTCCAGTACTTGGCCATGTCAGAGAGCTTGGAGGTGGTACATATCTTGTACACAAAACCGAGAGCCTATTCTGCAGAGTGGTCAGAATTTAGGAAGAAACCAGCAACTTAGGAAGATAGCAGGTGTTTACCATTGATAAGACAAGCTGCAGTTCATTCATATATTGGGCAGGATGAATTTTGGGAAGATTTATACTAGACAGGACACATCCATTAATGCATTTTCTTTTCTAATGTGTACAACACCAGACACAGTGGGATACACAGACAAAGAAACACTCGCCTTGTCAAACGACTTACTAGAACAGTCCACTCAAAACCAAAAAAAAAAAAAAAAAAAAAACGCCTTTCCTACCTATTCTCAGAACATGAGACAGAACCACAAACCCAAACCCACTCCCACAAAGGCACCTTCTTTCCCCAAGTAGGTCTGTGACAACCCGGAGTGTCCTCTGACTGGTGAGCCATACAATGTTTCCCCGAATTGGCCTGTCTTGTCTCAGATCTGGTCTCCTTGTCCAACTCTGTGAAGTTGAGAGGAGACAGCGGTGAGCCACTACCTGTTTTCTCAGAAAAGGTCCCTCTTCAGAGCTCTACTGGCATTTGGCCATCCTCACATCAGTAGGTACCAAGAAAGGCTGACTTTGTCCTTGGAAAATCCAAACAAGTGAGCCCACTGGGACTGGGACTGGGACTGGGACTGCCACTGGGTGGCTTCTTGGATACCAAGTTCAGAGAGTTCCATCACCAAGGAAATGAGGTATGTCACTTTCTTTGGAACTGAATGAGGTGACTGCCTTGGCAACCACTTTGTCCTAACAGTTGCTTCCAAGAGTCCCAAGAGATGGAGCCAGCCGCTCCTTCTTGTGACACTATCACAAGTTAGAATGGAATATAAACGATAGCCAAACTTGAACAGCTCTCCACACAGGCCTGTTTTGGTCAGTCTTCTCTACAATAAGAAGAGAGAGGCTGATTCAGACACGTCCCTTCGTTCTAACTAGGTTTTTTTGCCATGGAAGATGACTTTTGCTCACTCAGGTCCTTCATACATGCCTACAACTTGTGCAAGTATCATTTCTGCATGGACCTTTGAGGTTCTCAGCAGGTGGACGGTCCCCTACTTTCCTGTATTGTAAGAACAACTCTGTTCCTGCTCTTTTGTGAAATGAGTTTGAGGGAACAGTGTATGTTTATGGTTAATAACAGGTTCGATTTGGGTTAGGAATCATTCTGTGCGATGAATAATAGTGTTGGAAACCTGTGATATTTACAAGAATATAGAGGTGAAATATAAGTATGAAAACAGAAATCTACGTATGATTTGAAGCCCAGAAGGGCATTGAGCCCTTGATTGGGATACTTAGCTACGAATTATGTTCTGCAAATATGTCTCATATAATTCGATATACAATGGCATAGGACCTTGTACCTTGGATGATTGAATGTAGAAGAGAAAATCCAGTCAAAAAGGGATAGTTGCTAGGATCATGAAGCTAGTCGGTAGGTTTAGGTGGAAGAGTGAGTATATGTTTTGCACCAAAAGTTCTTTAGGAATAGGGTTTCGGTTAGAGACTGAATTTAAATGTCAGCACATATGAAGAGTCAGTCACTAGGATGAGCTGGGGAAAATATGCAGAAAAGCGGATATCAATAGAGACATTACAAAATTAGGCAAAGTATAAAGTGACTGATAGGATTAGACATGTTCAACAGTGTTGAGTTTCAATATATAATCTTAGGAAGAAACAAATATGTAGTCACCAATAGGATTGGCATTTGAGAGCATTACGCAACCTGGACATGGATGTTTTTAGTAATCCGTGTTCACTTTCCATTTAGGCCTTGGTACAATCATAAGTATGGCCATTAAATTTTTTGTCCAGAATATTACTGGGATAAAATGTATATGTAGATCAGGTGACATGAGTATTTCTTCCACCATTTCTGGGAGCAATATATTAAAGACGTAAAATTAGTATTGGGGTTACAAAGAGGTGCACCCTGTGTCTATGAATATAGAGATAAAGCATGAATAGACCATACTGGGAATAAATAATATAACTTGTTCCAATTTTAAATAATGGATTTAACTGATATCTGAAAAATTACAGGAAATCTTATATTGATATACAATCATTCATTCCAACCAATTATACATCTAATTGTAATATTAGTGTTTTGGTTTATCATGAAGAGTGTGTGAGTTTTGCTTCAAAAGTGATTATGGAAATCGAAAATAATGTGTTTGGAAAGAAGTCTCATAAAAAAGACCAGTCAGGAAACCTGGAGGAATACATATGTTGTGAAGCAGGAAGTGATTGAAAGTAAAACAAATGCCTATAAGTTTGCTAATTTGTGGATGAAATATATATCCAAAGATGTGCATAAACTCATGAAATAGTAATGTACCAGTGTTGAGTAAAAATGAACGTCAAAATACACATCATGTCCCATAGGAATCTACTTGCATTGATATTAAACTGGGTCAGTTACTGTAGAAATATTAGGATTCGCGTGCATCATTCACCAAAGTTAGTATTCTTTTTTTTTTTAATTTTTATTTATGGTTGTTAAAAACATTACATAGTTCTTGATATATCATATATCGCATTTTGATTCAAGTGGGTTATGAACTCCCATTTTTACCCCGTGTACAGATTGCAGAATCACATCAGTTACACATCCATTGATTCACATATAGCCATACTAGTGTCTGTTCTATTCTGCTGCCTTTCCTATCCTCTACTATCCCCCCTCCCCTCCCCTCTCCTCCCCTCTTCTCTCTCTACCCACTCTACAGTAATAAATTTCTCCCCCTTGTATTATTTTTCCCTTTTCCCGCACTTCCTTTTGTATAAAATTTTGTATAACCCTGAGGCTCTCCTCCCATTTCCATGCAATTTCCCTTCTCTCTCCCTTTCCCTTCCACCTCTCATCCCTGTTTAGTGTTAATCTTCTTCTCATGCTCTTCGTCACTACTCTGTTCTTAGTTACTCTCCTTATATCAAAGAAGACATTTGGCATTTGTTTTTTAGGGATTGGCTAGGTTCACTTAGCATAATCTGCTCTAATGCCATCCATTTCCCTGCAAATTCTAAGATTTTGTCATTTTTAAATGCAGAGTAATACTCCATTGTGTATAAATGCCACATTATTTTTATTCATTCTTCCATTGAAGGGCATATAGCTTGGTTCCACAGTCTTGCTATTGTGAATTGTGCTGCTCTGAACATCGATGTAGCAGTGTCCCTGTAGCATGCTCTTTTTAGGTCTTTAGGTTTTAGACCGAGAAGGGGAATATCTGGGTCAAATGGTGGTTCCATTGCCAGCTTTCCAAGAAATCTCCACACTGCTTTCCCATTTGGCTGCACCAATTTGCAGTCCCACCAGCAATGTACAAGTTTACCTGTTTCCCCATATCCTCGACAGCACTTGTTGTTGTTTGACTTCATAATGGCTGCCAATCTTACTGGAGTGAGATGGTATCTTAGGGTGGTTTTGATTCACATTTCTCTGACTGCTGGAGATGGTGAGCATTTTTTTATGTACTTGTTGATTGATTGTATGTCCTCCTCTGAGCAGTGTCTGTTCAGGTCCTTGGCCCATTTGTTGATTGTGTTATTTGTTATCTTATTGACTAATTTTTTGAGTTCTTTGTATACTCTGGATATTAGGGCTCTATCTGAAGTGTGAGGAGTAAAGATTTGTTCTTAGGATGTAGGCTCCCTATTTACCTCTCTTATTGTTTCTTTTTCTGAGAAAAAACTTTTTAGTTTGAGTAAGTCCCATTTGTTGATTCTAGCTATTAACTCTTGTGCTATGGGTGTCCTATTGAGGAATTTGGAGCCCGACCCCACAGTATGTAGATCATAGCCAACTTTTTCTTCTATCAGGTGCCGTGTCTCTGATTTGTTATCAAGCTCCTTGATCCATTTTGAGTTAACTTTTGTGCATGGCGAGAGAAAGGGATTCAGTTTCATTTTGTTGCATATGGATTTCCAGCTTTCCCAGCACCAATTATTGAAGATGCTATCCTTCATCCATTGCATGCTTTTAGCCCCTTTATCAAATATGAGATAGTTGAAGTTTTGTGGATTGGTTTCTGTGTCCTCTAATCTGTACCATTGTTCCACCCGCCTGTTTTGGTACCAGTATTATGCTATTTTTGTTACTATTGCTCTGCAGTATACTTTGAAGTCTGATATCGCTATATCGCCTGATTCACACTTCCTGCTTATCATTGTTTTTGCTATTCTGGGTCTTTTATTTTTCCACATGAATTTCATGATTGCTTTCTCTTTTTCTACAAGAAATGCCATTAGGATTTTGATTGTCATTGCATTAAACCTATAGAGAACTTTTGGTAATATCGCCATTTTGATAATGTTAGTTCTGCCTATATATGAACAGGGTACATTTTTACATCTTTTAAGATCTTCCTCTATTATTCTCTTTAGGGTTCTGTAGTTTTCATTTTATGAGACTTGCACCTCTTTTGTTAGGCTGATTCCCAATTATTTTTTTTAGGATATTGTGAATGTAGTGGTTGTCCTCATTTCCGTTTCAGAGAATTTTTTGCTGATATACAGGAATGCCTTTGATTTATGCGTGTTGATTTTATATCCTGCCACTTTGCTGAATTCATTCATTAGCTCTATTAGTTTCTTTGTAGACCCTTTTGGGTCTGCTAGGTATAGAATCATGTCATCTCTAATAGTGATAATTTAAGTTCTTCTTTTCCTGTTTTTATGGCTTTAATTTTTTTGTCTGTCTAATTGCTCTCGCCAGTGTTTCACGAACTATGTTGAACAGAAGTGGTGAAAGAGGGCATCCCTTTCTTGTTCCAGATTTTAGGGGGAATGCCTTCAATTATTCTCCATTCAGAATGATGCTAGCCTGAGGCTTAGCAGAGATTGCTTTTACAATATTGACGTATGTTCCTGTTATCCCTAGTTTTTCTAGAGTTTTGAACATAAAGGTATGCTGTACTTTGTCGAATGCTCTCTCTGCATCTATCGAGATGATCATATGGTTCTTATTTTTAAGTCTATTGATGTGATGAATAACATTTATTGATTTCCCTATATTGATCCAGCCTTGCATCCCACGGATGAGTCCTACTTGATCATGTACACAATTTTTTTGATATGCTTTTGTATCTGATTTGCTAGAATTTAATTGAGGATTTTTGCCTCTAGGTTCATTAGAGATATTGGTCTGTAGTTTTCTTTCTTTGAAGTGTCTTTTTCTGGTGTAGGAATCAGGGTGATGGTGGCCTCATAGAATGAATTTGGAAGTTCTCCTTCTTTTTCAATTTCCTGAAATAGCTTGAAAAGCATTGGTATTAGTTCCTCTTTAAAGGTTGTGTAAAACTCTGCTGTATACCCATCGGGTCCTGGGCTTTTCTTACTTGGTAGTGTTTTGATGGTTTCTTCTATTTCCTCAATTGATATTGGTCTGTTTAGGTTGTCTATAACCTCCTGACTCAATCTGGGCACATCAAATGACTTAAGAAATTTATCGATGCCTTCACTCTCTTCTATTTTATTGGAGTATAAAGATTCAAAATATTTTCTTATTATCTTCTGTATTTCTGAAATATATCTTGTGATATTGTCTCTTTCATCCCGTATGCTAGTAATTTGAGTTCTCTCTCTTTTTTTCTTCATTAACATGGCTAAGGTTCTGTCGGTTTTATTTATTTTTTCAAAGAACCAAATGGGTTGACGTGTCCGCCGCGCTGGCAGGCCGCTGGGCCTGTTTCTGCATTCGGTTGCAGGTCTGCCTAACTTGCGGGAGTGGGTGGTGGCTCTGCTTTGCCCCTTCTACAATTGGGGTGTAGTGACTATCATGCCGGCACGTCGCTGGGCCTGTTCTGGGCACGGGCAATGCTACTTTTTAATTTCTGTGTGTGTGTGTGTGTGTGTGTGTGTGTGTGCATATATATGTGTATATATATATATATATATATATATATATATATATATATATTCACTCTCCAAATTTTTCAAAATATGAAATATATTTGTCTTATTATAAACTCCCTAAATTCATTCATATTCATGTATGTGGATTTATAATCAACTTTTCAAAGATTATTCTCAGAAATATTCATCCACCTGAAATACATATTTGTTTCCTAGTACTGAAAGCTAACTCTGGGGGATCATATGATGGCGGCGAAGGAAGTGCATCACCCCCATGTACCGCGTCACTGTGCGGGAGAATGACGAGTTAGAACTGCTAAAACCTATCTTTTTAGGAATTTCCAGCAAAATTGGGGTGCTCCAAAACCTAGTTGAAGTATTTCTATCTCATGAGGATCAGCTATGGGGGCTCCAACGCGAGTGATTTGTCCGCACCGAGGGTCATGATGCTTATTCAGCAAATCGCTCTGCGGCTAGAGTATGCGGCACGCGCTGGGAAATGACGAGATAGCAATGCAAATATACAGCGGTGTGGATTTTGTGGGCTCCTGCCACCTGTGCAATCACTGTGCTCAGTGCTGAATTCTGGGTTTGAGATGGGGGAAGGAAGCGGTCCAATTCTGTTCTCCACACCGGTCAGACCACAGAGAAAGCCAGTGGCCACCATCTTGGAGAGCTGACGTCACCATCCCTGTGTTCCACTGATCGCCACTCATTCAGCTATAGACTAGGTAATTTCAGGCTGCCATTTGCCTGTGTCTTGCAGACAAATTACTCAGGCTCAGTGCTAAAGAAACTGCAGAAACTGCTTCATGGAGCCTGCTCCTATCAGAACATACACCAAGCCAACAGCGGCCGAATTTCAGCTCCTGGAACTGATCTGGCCCAGGGCTAAAGAACTCACGGAAACTGCTTCTCGGTCCGGGTCTTGCTGAATACTGTGGAGTTTAATACCAACCGAGCGTTCATAGGCAGTGGCAGCAAGTTTGAGACGGGGCTTGTGAGGGCCGGTCAAGACTCACCCGTTTCTTTTGTTACCCGGCAAAGGGAACGAAATGCTGCCATTCACATGGTGTATCAACATGGCAGAGATCTGATGTCATCAGAAAGCGGCGGAGGAGATAACTTCATTGATACCAGCGGTGACAGAAACAGTTGGTCTTCTGATAAAGAAAGTGAGTCACAAACACCTGAGTATCTCTCACTTTGTCATCAAGCCAGAGGGGCAGAGCAGAGCTGCTGCCCATGCCCGGAACAGGCCCAGCGACCTGCAGGCATGGTAGTCACATCACCCCAATTGGAGTAGGGGCGGAGCAGAGCTGCCACCCGGGCCCAGATCAGGCCCAGCCACCTGCTGGTGTGGTAGTCACGTCACCCAAATTGTAGTAGGGGCCAAGCTGGCCGCCGCCCGCGCCCACAATGTAAGCAGATATGTGACTGACCTGCGGAACAGGCCCAGCGGCCTGCCACCGTGGTAGACACAACACCCCAATTGGAGTAGTGGCAGAGCAGAGCCTTCTCCCAAGCCCAGTAAAAGCACAGCGGCCCACCAGCGTGGTAGTCACGTCAACACAATTGGAGTAGGCGTAGAGCAGAGCCTTTGCCCGCGCCCAGAACAGGCCCAGCGACATGCTGGCATGATAGTCACGACACCCAAATTGGAGAAGGGGCAAAGCAGAGCCACCACCCACTCCCGCAAGGTAGGCAGACCTGCAACCGAATGGAGAAACAGGCCCAGCGGCCTGCCAGCGCGGCGGACACGTCAACCCATTTGGTTCTTTGAAAAAATAAATAAAACCGACAGAACCTTAGCCATGGTAATGAAGAAAAAAAGAGAGAGAACTCAAATTACTAGCATACAGGATGAAAGAGACAATATCACAAGAGATATTTCAGAAATACAGAAGATAATAAGAAAATATTTTGAATCTTTGTACTCCAATAAAATAGAAGAGAGTGAAGGCATCGATAAATTTCTTAAGTCATTTGATGTGCCCAGATTGAGTCAGGAGGTTATAGACAACCTAAACAGACCAATATCAATTGAGGAAATAGAAGAAACCATCAAAACACTACCAAGTAAGAAAAGCCCAGGACCCGATGGGTATACAGCAGAGTTTTACAAAAACTTTAAAGAGAAACTAATACCAAAGCCTTTCAAGCTGTTTCAGGAAATTGAAAAAGAAGCAGAACTTCCAAATTCATTCTATGAGGCCACCATCACCCTGATTCCTACACCAGAAAAAGACACTTCAAAGAAAGAAAACTACAGACCAATATCTCTAATGAACCTAGAGGCAAAAATCCTCAATTAAATTCTAGCAAATCAGATACAAAAGCATATCAAAAAAATTGTGTACATGATCAAGTAGGACTCATCCGTGGGATGCAAGGCTGGATCAATATAGGGAAATCAATAAATGTTATTCATCACATCAATAGACTTAAAAATTAGAACCATATGATCATCTCGATAGATGCAGAGAGAGCATTCGACAAAGAACAGCATACCTTTATGTTCAAAACTCTAGAAAAACTAGGGATAACAGGAACATACCTCAATATTGTAAAAGCAATCTCTGCTAAGCCTCAGGCTAGCATCATTCTGAATGAAGAATAATTGAAGGCATTCCCCCTAAAATCTGGAACAAGTAAGGGATGCCCTCTTTCACCACTTCTGTTCAACATAGTTCGTGAAACACTGGCGAGAGCAATTAGACAGACAAAAAAAATTAAAGCCATAAAAACAGGAAAAGAAGAACTTAAATTATCACTATTAGAGATGACATGATTCTATACCTAGCAGACCCAAAAGGGTCTACAAAGAAACTAATAGAGCTAATGAATGAATTCAGCAAAGTGGCAGGATATAAAATCAACACGCATAAATCAAAGGCATTCCTGTATATCAGCAAAAAATCCTCTGAAACGGAAATGAGGACAACCACTACATTCACAATATCCTAAAAAAAATAATTGGGAATCAGCCTAACAAAAGAGGTGCAAGTCTCGTAAAATGAAAACTACAGAACCCTAAAGAGAATAATAGAGGAAGATCTTAAAAGATGTAAAAATGTACCCTGTTGATATATAGGCAGAACTAACATTATCAAAATGGCGATATTACCAAAAGTTCTCTATAGGTTTAATGCAATGACAATCAAAATCCTAATGGCATTTCTTGTAGAAAAAGAGAAAGCAATCATGAAATTCATGTGGAAAAATAAAAGACCCAGAATAGCAAAAACAATGATAAGCAGGAAGTGTGAATCAGGCGATATAGCGATATCAGACTTCAAAGTATACTGCAGAGCAATAGTAACAAAAATAGCATAATACTGGTACCAAAACAGGCGGGTGGAACAATGGTACAGATTAGAGGACACAGAAACCAATCCACAAAACTTCAACTATCTCATATTTGATAAAGGGGCTAAAAGCATGCAATGGATGAAGGATAGCATCTTCAATAATTGGTGCTGGGAAAGCTGGAAATCCATATGCAACAAAATGAAACTGAATCCCTTTCTCTCGCCATGCACAAAAGTTAACTCAAAATGGATCAAGGAGCTTGATAACAAATCAGAGACACGGCGCCTGATTGAAGAAAAAGTTGGCTATGATCTACATACTGTGGGGTCGGGCTCCAAATTCCTCAATAGGACACCCATAGCACAAGAGTTAATAGCTAGAATCAACAAATGGGACTTACTCAAACTAAAAAGTTTTTTCTCAGCAAAAGAAACAATAAGAGAGGTAAATAGGGAGCCTACATCCTAAGAACAAATCTTTACTCCTCACACTTCAGATAGAGCCCTAATATCCAGAGTATACAAAGAACTCAAAAAATTAGTCAATAAGATAACAAATAACACAATCAACAAATGGGCCAAGGACCTGAACAGACACTGCTCAGAGGAGGACATACAATCAATCAACAAGTACTTAAAAAAATGCTCACCATCTCCAGCAGTCAGAGAAATGTGAATCAAAACCACCCTAAGATACCATCTTACTCCAGTAAGATTGGCAGCCATTATGAAGTCAAACAACAACAAGTGCTGTCGAGGATATGGGGAAACAGGTAAACTTGTACATTGCTGGTGGGACTGCAAATTGGTGCAGCCAAATGGGAAAGCAGTATGGAGATTTCTTGGAAAGCTGGCAATGGAACCACCATTTGACCCAGATATTCCCCTTCTCGGTCTAAAACCTAAAGACCTAAAAAGAGCATGCTACAGGGACACTGCTACATCGATGTTCAGAGCAGCACAATTCACAATAGCAAGACTGTGGAACCAAGCTATATGCCCTTCAATGGAAGAATGAATAAAAATAATGTGGCATTTATACACAATGGAGTATTACTCTGCATTTAAAAATGACAAAATCTTAGAATTTGCAGGGAAATGGATGGCATTAGAGCAGATTATGCTAAGTGAACCTAGCCAATCCCTAAAAAACAAATGCCAAATGTCTTCTTTGATATAAGGAGAGTAACTAAGAACAGAGTAGTGACGAAGAGCATGAGAAGAAGATTAACACTAAACAGGGATGAGAGGTGGAAGGGAAAGGGAGAGAGAAGGGAAATTGCATGGAAATGGGAGGAGAGCCTCAGGGTTATACAAAATTTTATACAAAAGGAAGTGCGGGAAAAGGGAAAAATAATACAAGGGGGAGAAATTTATTACTGTAGAGTGGGTAGAGAGAGAAGAGGGGAGGAGAGGGGAGGGGAGGGGGGATAGTAGAGGATAGGAAAGGCAGCAGAATAGAACAGACACTAGTATGGCTATATGTGAATCAATGGATGTGTAACTGATGTGATTCTGCAATCTGTACACGGGGTAAAAATGGGAGTTCATAACCCACTTGAATCAAAATGTGATATATAATATATCAAGAACTATGTAATGTTTTTAACAACCATAAATAAAAATTAAAAAAAAGAATACTAACTTTGGTGAATGATGCACGCGAATCCTAATATTTCTACAGTAACTGACCCAGTTTAATATCAATGCAAGTAGATTCCTATGGGACATGATGTGTATTTTGACGTTCATTTTTACTCAACACTGGTACATTACTATTTCATGAGTTTATGCACATCTTTGGATATATATTTCATCCACAAATTAGCAAACTTATAGGCATTTGTTTTACTTTCAATCACTTCCTGCTTCACAACATATGTATTCCTCCAGGTTTCCTGACTGGTCTTTTTTATGAGACTTCTTTCCAAACACATTATTTTCGATTTCCATAATCACTTTTGAAGCAAAACTCACACACTCTTCATGATAAACCAAAACACTAATATTACAATTAGATGTATAATTGGTTGGAATGAATGATTGTATATCAATATAAGATTTCCTGTAATTTTTCAGATATCAGTTAAATCCATTATTTAAAATTGGAACAAGTTATATTATTTATTCCCAGTATGGTCTATTCATGCTTTATCTCTATATTCATAGACACAGGGTGCACCTCTTTGTAACCCCAATACTAATTTTACGTCTTTAATATATTGCTCCCAGAAATGGTGGAAGAAATACTCATGTCACCTGATCTACATATACATTTTATCCCAGTAATATTCTGGACAAAAAATTAATGGCCATACTTATGATTGTACCAAGGCCTAAATGGAAAGTGAACACGGATTACTAAAAACATCCATGTCCAGGTTGCGTAATGCTCTCAAATGCCAATCCTATTGGTGACTAGATATTTGTTTCTTCCTAAGATTATATATTGAAACTCAACACTGTTGAACATGTCTAATCCTATCAGTCACTTTATACTTTGCCTAATTTTGTAATGTCTCTATTGATATCTGCTTTTCTGCATATTTTCCCCAGCTCATCCTAGTGACTGACTCTTCATATGTGCTGACATTTAAATTCAGTCTCTAAACGAAACCCTATTGCTAAAGAACTTTTGGTGCAAATCATATACTCACTCTTCCACCTAAACCTACCGACTAGCTTCATGATCCTAGCAACTATCCCTTTTTGACTGGATGTTCTCTTCTACATTCAATCATCCAAGGTACAAGGTCCTATGCCATTGTATATCGAATTATATGAGACATATTTGCAGAACATAATTCATAGCTAAGTATCCCAATCAAGGGCTCAATGCCCTTCTGGGCTTCAAATCATACCTAGATTTCTGTTTTCATACTTATATTTCACCTCTATATTCTTGTAAATATCACAGGTTTCCAACACTATTATTCATCGCACAGAATGATTCCTAACCCAAATCGAACCTGTTATTAACCATAAACATACACTGTTCCCTCAAACTCATTTCACAAAAGAGCAGGAACAGAGTTGTTCTTACAATACAGGAAAGTAGGGGACCGTCCACCTGCTGAGAACCTCAAAGGTCCATGCAGAAATGATACTTGCACAAGTTGTAGGCATGTATGAAGGACCTGAGTGAGCAAAAGTCATCTTCCATGGCAAAAAAAACCTAATTAGAACGAAGGGACGTGTCTGAATGAGCCTCTCTCTTCTTATTGTAGAGAAGACTGACCAAAACAGGCCTGTGTGGAGAGCTGTTCACGTTTGGCTATCGTTTATATTCCATTCTAACTTGTGAAAGTGTCACAAGAAGGAGCGGCTGGCTCCATCTCTTGGGACTCTTGGAAGCAACTGTTAGGACAAAGTGGTTGCCAAGGCAGTCACCTCATTCAGTTCCAAAGAAAGTGACATACCTCATTTCCTTGGTGATGGAACTCTCTGAACTTGGTATCCAAGAAGCCACCCAGTGGCAGTCCCAGTCCCAGTCCCAGTCCCAGTGGGCTCACTTGTTTGGATTTTCCAAGGACAAAGTCAGCCTTTCTTGGTACCTACTGATGTGAGGATGGCCAAATGCCAGTAGAGCTCTGAAGAGGGACCTTTTCTGAGAAAACAGGTAGTGGCTCACCGCTGTCTCCTCTCAACTTCACAGAGTTGGACAAGGAGACCAGATCTGAGACAAGACAGGCCAATTCGGGGAAACATTGTATGGCTCACCAGTCAGAGGACACTCCGGGTTGTCACAGACCTACTTGGGGAAAGAAGGTGCCTTTGTGGGAGTGGGTTTGGGTTTGTGGTTCTGTCTCATGTTCTGAGAATAGGTAGGAAAGGCGTTTTTTTTTTTTTTTTTTTTTTGGTTTTGAGTGGACTGTTCTAGTAAGTCGTTTGACAAGGCGAGTGTTTCTTTGTCTGTGTATCCCACTGTGTCTGGTGTTGTACACATTAGAAAAGAAAATGCATTAATGGATGTGTCCTGTCTAGTATAAATCTTCCCAAAATTCATCCTGCCCAATATATGAATGAACTGCAGCTTGTCTTATCAATGGTAAACACCTGCTATCTTCCTAAGTTGCTGGTTTCTTCCTAAATTCTGACCACTCTGCAGAATAGGCTCTCGGTTTTGTGTACAAGATATGTACCACCTCCAAGCTCTCTGACATGGCCAAGTACTGGAGAGCTGAAGAGAATGGCGAGCATCTCAGAAAACTCAGATATCAGTGTGACCAGGAAACTCTCAGTTGAGAGACCCTGCTTTGGACTTTTTGTTTAAGTACTGTTCTCTTGCACTGAATATCTGGAAGGATTTTGCTTCCGGCCACCCCTTTGTGAAGCCTGAAGAATATAGTTTTGAAATGGAAATGAATGGGCATCACCTGTGGCTCTTTGCTTTATTGCTTTCGAAAGGGATGTGGCTGAATTAGCCTCTTGGCCTTGTTTGTGGCTGTGATTTAGATTCTAAGCACATGATGGATCTAAAGAATGATTCCACCTAGGTCTGGTTTGGTCCATCTTCGCCACATTAAGGAAAGAGAGGCTGATTCAAACACGTCCCTTAGTCCTGACTAGGTTATTTGCCATAGAAGATGACTTTTGCTCTCTCAGGTCCTTCATAGCTGCCTATATCTTCTCCAGGGATCATTTCTGCATGGACCTTTGAGGTTCTCAGCAGGTGGAAGATCCCCTACATTCTGTATTGTAAGACCAGCTCTGGCCCTGGTCTTCTATAAAGTTAGATTGAGGGAACTGTGTATGGTTAGGTTTAATACCTGGTTCAATTTGGGTTATGAATCATTCTGCGGGATGCATAATGGTATTGGGAACCTGCGATATTCACAAGAATATATAGGTGAAATATAAGTATGAAAACAGAAATCTAGGTAAGATTTGAAGCCCAGAGGGCATTGGGCTGTTGATTGGGATACTTAGCATTCAATTATGTTCTGCACAGATGTCTCAGATAAATCGATATACAATGGCATAGGACCTTGTACCTTGGATGATTGAATGTCGAAGAGAACATCCAGTCAAAAAGGCATAGTCAGTAGGATTAAGAAGATAGTCGGTAGGTTTAGAAAGACGAGTGAGTATAGGATTTGGACCAAAAGTTCTTTAGCAACAGGGTTTCGGGTAGAGAGTGAATGTAAACGTGAGCACATGTGAAGAGTCAGTCACAATGATGAACTGGGGAAAATATGTCAGAAAGCAGATATCAACAGAGACATTAGGAAATCAGGCAAAGTATAAAGTGAGTGATAAGATTAGATATTTTCAATATGGTTGAGGTTGAATATATAATCTTAGAAAGAAACAAATATGTAATTACGAATTGGATTGACATTTGAAAGCATTAGGCAATATGAACATGGATGCTTTTAGTTGTCCTTGCTCAGTTTCCATTTAGGCTTTGGTAGAATCTTAAGTGTTATCTTCGCTTTTTTTGTCCAGAATATTACTGTGATAAATGTATATGTAGATCAGGTGACATGAGTATTTCTTCCACCATTTTTTTTAGGAATAATTGGAAGACGTATAAATTAGTCTTGGGGGTACAAAGAGGTGTAACCTTTGTTTATGAATACAGAGATAATGCATGAATAGTCCATACTGTGAATAAATAATATAACTGGATCTACTTTAAATAATGGATTGAATTATTATCTGAAATTATATATGAAATCATATATTGATATACAATCATTCATTCCAACCAGTTATACAACTAATGGAAATATTAGTGTTATGGTTTATCATGAAGGGTGTGTGAGTTTTGGTTCAAAAATGATTATGGAAAACGAAAATAATGACTTTGGAAAGAAGCCTCATTAAAAGACCAGTGAAGAAACATGGAGAAATACATGTGTTCTGAAGTAGGAAGTGATTGTAAGTAAAAAAAATGCCTATGAATTTGTGAACTTGTGGATGAAATACATATCCTATGATGTGCATAAACTGAAGAAATAGTAATGTACCAGTGTTGAATAAAAATGAACATCAAAATGCATATCATGTCCCATAGGAATCTACTTGCATTGATGTTATACTGGATCAGTTACTGTAGAAATATTAGGATTTGTATGCACCATTCACTGAAGTTAGTTGTCAGTACTAGGAAAGAAATATGTAGTTCAGGTAGATGAATATTTGTGAGAATAATCTTGTGAAATTTTGATTATAAATCCACACATATGAATATGAATGAATTTAGGGAGTGTATAATAAGACACATATATTACATATTTTGATAAATCTGTAGAGTGTGTATATATATATACAGACACACACACACACACACACACACACACACACACACACACACACAACCAGATATTAAAAACTAGCAAAATATATGCCGATCAAAATTCATCATGAAATATATATCATAAAGATCCAAAAATATTATTTTGACTGAACATGGGTTTATGTATAGTGTTGTTCTACTGGGAAGCTCACCCATAGGTTGAATTTTCAGTTCCAACACCATTTTGGAAGAGTGATGTCTTCTCACACTTTGTATCTGCCAAGTCATGTAACTCACAAGAATGTACGTGTGATCCCCGTAGGATTCTATTTGTGCATATAAAAATACATGTGCTGAATAAGCTCCAGAAAAAGGGAGACAGTAATTCACATATTTGTTAACTTTAAAAACACATGGAGAACTATTTCAATTAAAAATTGACTAGATTTATAACACCTACCCTTTCTCATGCAAAAGTCAATTTCAACTCTGAACTGCGTGTATTTATATACTGTTTTGGTTATTTTTCTCTATCATATTAGGATTAGTAGTCAGAATCTAGTAGAATATGGGTTAGTGTCAGGTATTCAGAAATTCGAATGGAAAATAGGAAAATTAATCTAATATGTATGCAAATATGTGCTACAAAAAATCTTCCCACTCTCATCCAGAACAATGCCTTGACATTACCTTCGCCCCAAGTTAGACACATTTAGAGAAGAAGAGTTAAAAAATCTGTGATTATATTTCTGGAATGGAAAATGCTCATGAGTGCACAAAATTGGAGGTGGTATAGGAGTTTCTAAAAGTAAGGACAGGGTACACACTCCACAAACATGGAGCTCTGCCAGCCTAACACTTTTTGAAAAACTGCCACTGAGGTTGTGCACTTGAAATATATGTTGTTGTCAGGAGTTAAGTTTCCTTTGCAGTGACACCCTCAAAGCTGGGTGTGCGTCTCTGAGACCTTGAGGACATAGTTTCTTTTTTTCCAATGTACACGAGGCAGCAGTGCTGAAGTCTCTCTTTGTAGGTTAACTGTGGCGACTGGGGCTTAGTTTCTCCCCATGTGGAATGTGAAGCCAATTGGTCATCCTCCACTTTTTGTGGTGTTTCTTGCTG
This sequence comes from Callospermophilus lateralis, assembly GCF_048772815.1. Classification (NCBI taxonomy): domain Eukaryota; kingdom Metazoa; phylum Chordata; class Mammalia; order Rodentia; family Sciuridae; genus Callospermophilus; species Callospermophilus lateralis. Next base: position 304,113 of record NW_027511601.1, on the reverse strand, counting down.
CTGCACTGGGAGTTTGGTATTTGCTTCTTGAAATACAACAGTTCAACTGGTACACCGTGCTGGAGGGAATTCTGTCAAGTGTGGTGGGTCAGGGTCTGCAAGAAAGTGCACCATCCAGGCTTCGCTGAAACTTTAGTGACACACCATAAATTTTGGCCTTCCCTGGCCAGACAACGACCCTCTCTGAGGCTCTAATTGTCCTCATAATTTCTGATATTGGGACCAGCAAAAATAAATAAATAAACTACCATTTGTGTCATGCTTGTCAAAGTTCTGTTTTCTGTAACCCCCCTTTTGTGTAACTTTCTGGGCCATATAGCTGGGCTATAGGAAAGGCGGGGTTGCTGTTTTGTTCCTGCCGTTTTGGGAGGGAGAGGCAGCCCAGCTGGTTGACATAATAAGCTTGCCTCAATTTGATTTTAGTTGGAGTCAGTGTTCTTTTTTTGCTTTCTCATCTAACCTTTTTGAGTTTCCCAGCAAGATGACCCAGCCGACCAGATCACAAGACCAGACTGCTGGAAATTCTGAATCTGGCCTTCCCTCCAGGGCTCCGGGCTGGAGAGCCACTCTAGGGGGTGCACATCTTGAGATGTTCCAAGGCCTTTGAGTGAGCGTTCGGTCCCAGGTGCACTGCAGTGAACCACCTCACTAAAACTATTAGCAAGCACCTGGTGGAGGAGGCCTCAATAATTAAGTGCTGCCTTTATAACATCGGATATCCGTTAAAGGAAGATCTGTTCTGATGACATAGAGGTGTCCTGGGGAGGCTCACATATATTCCTTTTCGGGACAGTAATGAGAATCATTCTGTCTTCTGTTCTGTTCTGTAGGGAATTCCTCTGGAATGGTAGAGAGGTGCTGACTGGCATGCACGCGGTCCTACTTCGGAGCTTTAGCAAGACGTTGCATTGCTCCTCTGTTTTTCTGTTTCGAGTCCGGGTTTCTGTTTTTTTGTGTTTTGTTCTGTGTTCTATGTTTTTCTTGTTTGTTTTGTTCTGTGATTTCTGTGGCAAAATCTTAACTATATTGGACGTGAAAATGGGTAACAAAGCAAGTAAAACTGACATCCCTTTGGACTGTGTTTTAAGGAACTGCGATGAACTTTACCCCCCTTTGTTAAGCAGAATGAGAGAAGCCCCTAGCTGGGTGCCTGGAGCACACCCACTGAAGAGGACAATGCCTGCTGTGGACCTGAGAACTGAGTATCTCCCAGGTTAAAAAGTGAATCTCCATTAAAACCCCTTGTCCCTCCAGATCCAGAGAGTCACAACATTTGGGCAGAGTCCCCTGTGTTTTTCCTTTGTTACCAAAGCAATACCCCCCCCCTTTTTCTTTTTCTAAAAACCTTGTCCTCATTATTAAATTGGCATTAATTGGCTTCAAGGTCAGTTGCCGAACTTTAAGTTACAAATTTTGCTACATCCCCCCCCCCCCGCTTAGTCCCGGAACTTTTTTAGAACTGACTACTTAAATGTTAGTAAAGTAAATGTAGCATGCTTGGGGTGGATCCAAACCAGAGTAGCTGATCCTGTAAGTAAAAGGAGGGACTGAGGGACTCCCAGCAGCTGCCGAAGCCCTGTTGCTTCAGGGAATTCCCTCCTTTCTTCCCTGCACTGTAAGGATTATGCCACCTCTGTCTTCTAAAAAAGAGAAAAAGAAAAAGAGGACACTAAATGCATTAAAGTCACCATGGAGACCCTTGATTGTACATTTCAGGTTGCCCCTCTTTTAAAACATCTGGTCCCCCTCTGTTGACATCTATGGTGCCACTGGTGTAGGAGATTTTTCTCTTATCTGCTCTGGTTTAAAGGGTTCTGTCTGACAGCCACAGTCTGGACCTCCTTTCTGTCTGTCTTGTGTCTTTGTTTCTGGCCCTTTAAGACACGTGCAATAATGTGTTGATATTATAAATTGTTTTTGGGGAATGATCTTAGCTGAATGTGTGTCTAAATGATGATGTTTTATTTTAACAATCTGGTATCTGAATGGGTTTTTGAAGCATTGCACAATCTTGCAGTTAAAAGTCGGGTTTAGGTAATTGTTTAGTTTATGATTTCAGATAATTCATGCCAGAGAACTTAAATACTAAGGATGGAAAACTAAAGAACTCTACTTCCAAGTTGGCAAGTAACTTCCCAATCACTCAGTCTTTTTTTTTCACCAATTTTGAATTGGGTAGCCTGGGAAAATGTCACTTTGTGCACCAGAGCATTAATCTGGACAAGTATTGTAAATCATAGTATGATATCTGTTGACAAAACAAGATGTAAAGATATAAAATTTTGTGAATTGTATCTTAAACTTTTACCATAATTTTCAACATCCGAACCTGAAAATTATGGTTAAAATGCCTTAGGCCTGAGGTGTCTGCTCAGAATAGCAGTTTTTTCTTCCTCCTTCCAGACCTCAGCCATGATTTATTTTGAAAGGCAAATGAAAGAAGCCTGCAAGATTATTAGGAGACTGATCTGAGGCCTAAGAAAAAAAAGGTAAATTGTATGGTATTTACTAATTACTGACCAGTCATTTTTTCTAGGACTCTTATTTTTTTCCTTAGATACTTTATTTTTTTTTTGAGCTCATGATTTTGATCATACAGACCTAGGTTAATGTTTTTCTGATCAGTACTATCTTTGACCAACTTTGGAATTTTTGAAACTTTGCAATGGAGATTTCACCTGCGAAAAGGTAAAAGGCCTTTACTATTATTACGTGTGCTCAATTTTGTTATGTGTTGTATGCCTATATATACATATGTCCGTATATCATATATATGATACACAAATTAACATATATAAGGAGCACTCATAAAAAAAGCGCTCATATAAACAAATTTTTAAAAGTGGATCCAAAGGTCTTTAATTCACGTGATTTAAATGGTTCAATTAAATTGGATAAACAGATAAAAATAAATGTTTATAAATTTAAGCTTTCAAGTTTTTCTAGGTATTCAAAAATCTAATAAAATGTTAATATCTACAAAATGTCTAATATGCCTTGGTTCTAGGACTTTTCCTTCAACATAAAAATGGTTTACACTCTTCAATACATTTGTCTAATATTTTGATAAATAAGTAAAGTAAATTTGATATGGGATTACTCATTCATGAGTACTTTTGTTAGATATCTGATTGACTTCCTAACGTCTGTATAAGTTTGACTAAAGTCTGTAAAGGATAGTAAAAATCAATCATGTGTTAAAGAGACAAAAATTTCTTAAAACATAAGTTTACCCATAGCATTGTGTTTATTAAGTTTTATTTTTTCTAGAGCAAGCAACCATAGAAATTAAACAACTGATTAAATTAGAACTGTTATTTTAGAGCACTGTATTGCCATTTCTTTAAAAGCTAAACTTGGTTAATGTAGAAACATCAATGTAATTGTGATGCCACTAATGTGCTCATATCAGGTATGCAAGTCTGTAAGGTAAAAATTCTAAAAGAGGATTATATCAAGCTAGTGTTCTGAAGTTGTACGGTAAAAAATGTATTGGGGATTTATTCACCTGTTACCAATAAGATATGCAAAGTTTTATGTTACTTTTTACATTGGGGAACAATTTAAATGTATTTTATGTTAATTAGAGCCTAATCTATGTAAAGGTTAAAAACTTTCAGCATTTCTTTAATTCATGTTTTAAAAGTGATATTATATGTTGTTAGCTAATGTTCGTGTGACCTCAAACAATTTATGTAAACTTAGTAAAATAATATTTAAAAAATTAAGATCAGCTTTAGAACTAAAACACTTAATATTTATAAAGACCCCTGCCTTACCTGAGATAAGGCTGTGTGTCCCATCTTACTACATGTGAGAATGACTACAAAAGCAGTAGGTCAGATTTTATTTCTTTAAAGTTATGTTAAAAGTTCTTTTTTTATGTCAAAATAACTAGGATCTCAAACAGGGGATATAATGTATTACTCAGCCAAAAAATCCAGTGTAGCAATTACACGAACTAAGTATTTTTACTCTTGTTATAAAATTTTATTTTGTAATTTCCTTATATGTGATCTAGATTCTCTGTTAGTGTTTTACAGAAGTGTTGCTTTAAGAACAAAACATGGGTTAATTTCAGAGAGTAAGTTATCACCTACAAGACAGACAGAA